>NC_083741.1:20474289-20774289 GCF_033458585.1 Syngnathus typhle
CCACCCCTGTCTGGCCTACTTTCCTTCAGTCGACTAGCAACACGTCTGCTGTGTTTTTGAGTGGCAAAGGCTTAGCTAGCGTTAAACACCTAGAGGACTCGCAAATGACTCCAAATATATCGTCGTTATACAATGAATACAAATGTCGGACATGAAAAACAATCAGCGGTGGCTGATTAAAACTGTTTGACATCAAATCTAATCATGAAGTATGGTAATCCCTCGTTTATCGTGGATGATTGGTTCCAAAAAAAAAAAACGCGATAAGTGAAATCCGCAAAGTACGGTCACCAACAAGAAGTACTGGGCAGGCTAACGGAAAGATGCTAATTCGCCATCGTGCTAACACGCGAAAACGGACTTCTAAAGGAATGTAATTCCATTTGGAGCAATACTAGATTGTCCTAAAGGTTTCCTCAATTTAGAAGTTTTATTTTGACTTTTAAATGTTTTTTTTTAATTAGGAAAAGAAAAATCTGCGATGTAGTGAAGCCGCGATAAACGAAACGCGAAGTAGCGAGGGATCACTGTACATCGGAGTGACTTCAAAGATCTTGGATCATCAAATACCATCATCCCAAAATCAGATAGTGTCTCCGTAGCGCCACTTTCAAGGGAGTCCAATTGGATTTTTCTTTTACCACAAACTTTCACAGGACCATAAAGTTTTTGGGAGCTATTGGCCTTGAGTGGACTGTATGAAACAGCACATGACACAAATATCTGAAACTAGATTTGAAGTCCTACTAAGTCCATCAGTTTGGCACTGAGTCGTGTTGGTCCAAATGGGTCGGCGGAAGCAGCTGCATTTGTCAAAAGCGTGCAAACGCGCGGCAATGGCGGATAGCGATGGCGGCGTAACGAAAGGCTCCCGGATGAGTGCAGAAACAACATTACTCCCAGAATCTAAAAATAGATGCGTGTCGAGGCCCCCGCAGCCTCCTGCTCCGCTTTCGTCGTCTTTTTACCGCCTGCTCTCTCCCCCTTTGACTGACGTCTGTGTGCATGCTGATCATCGGCATGACTCGCCAACCGCAAAACCACAGCAGGTCTTTGGGGTGATGTCATCCAAAACAGTCCTCACATCAAAATGTCATCAATCAAATTCCATCTACGAACGACTTGCATTAAAATAGCATCATTAATGCCGCCAATGTTGTTAAATTGGATGCCATTTCGGAATGTCTTGGATCAAATGCCATCATGGCTTACATCCAAAATCATTTTTTTTTCCGAAAAGGTAAAGCTACATTTGAACATTTATTCAAGTTTTAAAAAACAAGTTTACATTTGTTAAAATATATGAGTATTCCTACTTGTGTGTGAGAATATCTTCACACTTTATTACTATTATTAATAATCATAATAAAAATAATAATAATTATTATAATAAATAATAATTATATTCATAATAATAATAATAATAAAATTATATAATAATAATATAATTATGGCTCCTCAAAATTAGCCAAATGGCTGACTTCCTGTTCAATTTAAACACCGCTGGTCATTTTGTATGGGTGGTAATAACGGGGGTGGTTTTACCAAAATCCTTTTTAGCCGATCACTTTACATGAGCTGCTTGGATTAAGAGCATGCGTGGGTTCGACTACATCATCATCCTTATTGTCCTCATCATCTTCTTCACACTCTGTCCAGGACCTTTGTTTTAGCAGACAAGGGAGGAGACCCCCGTTGAGCTCCTTCCAGCCCAAAATGACATTAAAGGCCTTCAAAATGATGCAAAAAACTCATTTCAATATGCAGTGAACACAGTAAGGTAGAAAATGATCATTAAAAAATATTGTAAACTGCTCAAAAGTGAAAGTGTCCTGGCTGGTTTACTACGAAAGTCCCTAATCCGGGGGTTGCCATGGTAACATTGAAAGGAGCCAGTGCGTCATCAAGATGATTTTGAAGCCATTCAAATGTCTCAGTTCAACCTTCAAAATGATGACGACATGCCCAAGCAGCATTTTATTTGGTTTATAAGGACTCCGGGGAAATCAAACCCCCCAAAAAAGTCTGATGTGGTGTTCCTACTTCCAAGCCAGCGCCTTTCAATAAAGTGTGAAGAGGTGCATCTCGATTTTAGAAGACGTGTGAAAGAGCAATCAGTGGGTTTGTCGATTCTGTGTAAACAAGGACAGAAGAAAAAAAAATACACTCACAGGATGAAGCGAGTTGGAGCAGCTGCCATCCACACACTCCGCCAATCAGCCTTGTATTGATGGCGTCAAAAAGCCTCATTAGGAAACATTGTGCGGGCCATTTTCTTTCAGTGGGAGACTCACTTTAAACTGGCTGGAATACATAGAGACACTTCATTAGGTACACCTGAACTGCCATTAAAATGAAAATAAAAATTTAAATTAAAATTGAAATTAAAGTGACAGAGTTGTGTGAGGCTCACTCTATACTGGCTGGAATGACAGAGACGTAGAGACACTTCATTAGGTACTCCAGAACTGCCATAAAAATAAAAATAAAAATAAAAATAAAAATAAAAATAAAAATAAAAATAAAAATAAAAATAAAAATAAAAATAAAAATAAAAATAAAAATAAAAATAAAAATAAAAATAAAAATAAAAATAAAAATAAAAATAAAAATAAAAATAAAAATAAAGATAAAAACAAAAATAAAATTGAAATTAAAGTGACCGAGTTATGAACTGTAACAAATCCCTGCATGACAGCAATAAGTAATGCAATCAAAGGATAGCAGAATGTGTGTTTTCGAATGGAATAAACACACACCAACACACACACAAACATACATCTACACATGCAATGTATTTTTTCACACACGGCCCTTCACTATATGTAAAGATTATTTAATCCGCTTCAAGATTAGCATGTTAGCACGCTGCTGGAGGCTAACAAGCTAAGAGAAGCCCTGCAGGCTTTTAAGATCAACAGCTAAAGCATTACAGATGTGTGTGTGTGTTCATCTTCATTCCTGCATGCCTCTTTACATTCCATCTTATGTGATCCATCCTCCACAGCAGCCCTCCATCTTTCTCTCCTTCATCCCTCCACTTCCTCATCTATCCCTTTATCCCTGTGCACTCTTCCATCTTCTCCCCATCCTTCCTTTTATTTGCCCACCGCTTCATCCTCCTATTCAGCCATCCTTCATCATGGCGCACTCCTCCTTCCTTGCCACTTCCTGTCACACGTCTTCTTTCTACCCTGTCATCAATCCCCTCTTCCTTCCTCATCCCTCCAGCTCTCTCCATCATCTCGTTTCATTCGTCACTCCATCTCTTCCACATCCTCCATCTGAGGAACATCCATTCAATCGCATTCATCCTTCCATTCTCTTTTTCGCTCCTTTCTGCTGACCTAAGCCAACACCTCTCATTCCATCCCTTTCTCCATGACACATGTGGCGTGCATCCCGAGGGCAGCTTTGGAGAAAACGTGACGTCACAAATGGCTGAGCTTAGATGGAATTAGCTGAGCGTAAAATTCCCCTTTGTATGACGCCATGCAAACAACCTGCTAGTCGGAATGCCATGAGGATGTGAAGCAACTAGCAAACATCTTCACGCTGCTATTGGATTACATGGTTCAGGTGTACCTAATGTTGTGTCCGGATAATTATGATATATTTTGTGCTTACTCATCATCTTAACTTGTTTGCCCTGTGGCTAAACAAAACATCAATCATATGTCCGTGGCTAACATTAGCGTCAATGTTAATTAGCCACCAAACAAACGCTAATTTGAAACGCAACTTTGAAAGCCAAGTTTAAAACCTTAACTCAAGTTTAAAACAGCTTCCCAACATTTTTGCGAGCCAATCAAGCGGCGCTGACCTGTGCGCTAACGCAACGCTCGGCGGCCTCATTAGACGTTTATAATGACCTGAAATTTCCCACGATGCATCACTTCATATTCTCTCAATACATCTTGTCATCTGTTTTTCCAGCTGGGAGCTGCGCCTCCAACCCAAACGCTCCATCTGTGTCTGCTTCACTTATGAGCACACAACACACATACTCACATAAACACCTCCACCGCTTTGGGCGCATCTCGCCACATGCGCAGCGTTGCATAAGTCTGACCTCCAATCCCAAAAACAACACACCCTGCTTTGACGAGACCTCCATGGTCAAACGCTGTGGCCGTCACCCGTGTGTCACGTCACAACGAGCAGAGATGGCTAACGAGGTGGTCAGGTTTCAAGCAAGCGTTTGGGTTTTATATTAGGGTTGAAGGCCTGTGTTGGGGTTTCAAATTTAGGTCTGAGGCCTTGGTTGAGCCCAGTTAGAAGTCAATAGCCTACCCTAACTCTCGTTTCAAACCCTACAAAATGGACGCCTGGGATGATTATTTCATTTTATCTATCTATCTATCTATCTATCTATCTATCTATCTATCTATCTATCTATCTATCTATCTATCTATCTATCTATCTATCTATCTATCTATCTATCTATCTATCTATCTATCTATCTATCTATCTATCTATCTATCTATCTATCTATCTATCTATCTATCTATCTATCTATCTATCTATCTATCTATCTATCTATCTATCTATCTATCTATCTATCTATCTATCTATCTATCTATCTATCTATCTATCTATCTATCTATCTATCTATCTATCTATCTATCTATCTATCTATCTATCTATCTATCTATCTATCTATCTATCTATCTATCTATCTATCTATCTATCTATCTATCTATCTATCTATCTATCTATCTATCTATCTATCTATCTATCTATCTATCTATCTATCTATCTATCTATCTATCTATCTATCTATCTATCTATCTATCTATCTATCTATCTATCTATCTATCTATCTATCTATCTATCTTTGGGGCGGGGCAGGGACGATCAGATTTTTAAAATGTATTTATTTTTTGGGGTTCGGATAAATCTGAAATTAGCGTTTCAATCAAGTCTTAATGTTTCAAATGATGGTACGTCTATTATGGGTTCTTGTGTGCGCTTGTTCTCATGTTTATCGGAAGCAAACATTGTGCACCTCGTAGAGCTTACATAAGATCGAATGTTTTGGTGAATGTCTCCAGTCGACCTCACGCAGCCCCTCCGTCCAACACGAGTACCGACGAAATCCGCTGAAAATGTCTCATAATGCTCGGATGAATCCAGCCTTTGCCTCCCCCAAGGCAACTGTGTCATCTTCATCCCTGCTGGAGTCCTGGCGCTACCGACGCTCCCCCCCGCCCTCAACTCGCAGAGCCTTCTTTGGCTCACCGAATTCAATTAAGTTGGCTCAATCGGAACGTCTCGACGTTTCGTCTCGGCTGAGGGCGAAGGTGAGCCGAGCTGGCTGGCCGTCAAAACCTCCCGAGGCCGGACGGGACGTTGAATTGAATTGACGAGATGATGTAACGATGAAGGCTACTCCCCGCCATAACAAAATGGCGGCGCGTCAAGCTTCTTCTCGACCGAAGTTAGCGTGATGTTCATTTTTGCAATGAACATCACACAATGGCCGCCATCTGCTGTGATTGACGGGGGCGGCTTTCACAGTCTATTATCACATTAAATATCTGACGAGATGTCTCTGACAGCAGCTTCCTCTGAGCCGAAAATACAAACGTCAGTATTTTTCCGACTCTCGCGACTCACGTTTGACCCATTCAGAAGTCTCGTACGTATGATCCGAAGCATCGTTGGCGCAGCGTGGACGGAACGGCGGACGTCGCAAAGAACTCCTCGGGGCTGCACAGACAACAACAAAAAGCTGCATGTCACGCTTACGTAAAACACTTTGACTGTACTGAGGTCACATAATGCACAAAACACCCACGCTGCCTTTTATTAAGCGTATGAATAAAAACAAATGAATGCTAATTAGCAGCCATTACATAATAACACAACCATAAACAGCTGAAGATGTGGAAGAAGAAAAATATATATATATATATATATATATATAATATAGATTTAAAAAAAAATATATATTAAAAATGAACCAAAATATTCAGTGCAATAATATATTTCTAATCTCTGTTAAAATTGTCGACGTCATTACATCGTGCAGGTGTGCCTAATGAAGTGTCCGCTGAGCATCCACCCCCACCGAAGTAATGAGGACAAGCATTTTGTCAAATTAATCACGCCATTACGCAACAAGCCCGAGTGCAGGGAGCGCAACAAAAACACAATGCTAATAGCTGCTTTTCCCACTCAAGCGTCAACATCCGCAGATAAAATTGGGATAGACGGGCAAAAGTGAAGCGGCCATTGAAGCAGTGATCCGTTAAAGCGTCAACCGGGAAAAAACAAAAAAAAAGTAGTTTGACCTCTGGCTTAGGTGTGTATGCTAACAGGCTAGCACATGAGCTCGGCGCTGAAGACTTGCTGTTGAGGTTTTCAAAAATATCTTTTTAACAAATAATAGAAAAATTCATGACATATTCTAAACATTAGAAAGACACATTCCTCGCATTACATCTTTTTTTTTTTTTTTTAATTAGCGCCGCTGAGCGCTTATCTGGGTCTCCCGCTGTCCCTCGGTACCCCGCCGCCGGGCCCACAACCCCCCCACAACGTTTATATGCACTTCTGCCCCATTGGTGCCCAGAACCGCCGAGTCGGGACAAATGTCCAGAGGTCTGGATGAGCCTCCATTCGAGGAATATGCTTTTATTTACAAGCTGGATGTACATTTTGAGATATTTTTTTTTTCCCCTCCCCAGTGAATTCTGCTAATCCCCTTGGGAGATTCTCTTCACACTTCACGCTGTATTTACACCATGCTGCATGAATTACGCAGCAAACAGCCACACGTGAACAGATGACAAAAGCGCTATACAAATTTCACGAATTATTATTATTATTATTATTAATTCCAAGCGTACGGTCGTCGTCATTTTGCTTTCAAGGAAATATAAAGAGCGTTAAAAAAATTCAAAATAAATGGAGAGAAAGGCAACAATGGAAGTTGAAATCAACAAGCGACAATAATGTAAGTTTTGTGACAAGTGGTCGAGTGTGCACTTTTTATCTGCAGTCTTGGCGACATTTCATGAACCTTCAACATTACTCACGCTCGGCCGCCGCTCCTCATGTGTCACAAGCGTTTACGTGACGTCCTCCTCGGGCCCTCGCCGAGTCATCCGCGCCGAGGCGGGTCACTTGGAAAACGAGAACGAGAGAGAGACTTTGGTCACGAAATGGCATTCTTGTGAACACACGAGCTCGTATTCATATATCTCCTGTCGCTATGTTTGAGGGTGGCAGAGGTGGGATCAAATCTGCCAATCAAATCTGACAATACAGTAATCCCTCGTTTATCGCGGATAATTGGTTCCAAAAACCAAGTGAAATCCGCGAAGTACGGTCACCAACAAGAAGTACTGGGCAGGCTAACGAGTTAGCGGAAAGATGCTAATTCACCATCGTGCTAACAGGCGAAAACGGAATGTAAACGAACATTTGGAGCAATACTAGATTCTCCTAAAGATTAGACCGATGTTTCCTCAGATTAGAAGTTTTATTTTAACTTTTAAATGTTTTTTAATTTAAAAAAAAAAAAATCCACGATGTAGTGAAGCCGCGATAAACGAAACGTGAAGTCGCGAGGGATCACTGTATTCTTGTCAAACAATTTGGTCTTCAATAAGTGTGCGTTTTAGTCAACACGATGTTTTAACACGTCACATAAAAATAACAGTGCAAACTTAATTGACATGTTTTAACAACTATTTCTCCAGATAGCGGAAATCCGACGTCCACGGTATTTTAGCACCGCTAATTGCTCTTCCATCGGCTCCAACATTCTCAGCTTGACAGCGACTTGAAATTCATTTTTAGAGCCAATTCACACTTTCTCTTTGCAGTGTGGCATGTTAAGCTCTGCCAAGTGGATCGCTTCCCCCCCGACGGAGGTGCACAAAGACATCATCTGCTCAGGCAGCCTGCCAGAAGTCGTCGCCACGACAATAAGACGTAAAACGAACGGACGGGCCTTGCCGTCACGTTGCGCCTCATGCGAAGCGGTGACTCGTCGTCCTTCGAGGCCAGACGACAAACTTTGAGCAGCAGTGTCGCCAAATGGCGGCCGGCTTGCTAACTTTAATGAAGAAAATACAAAATGTTGGCAGGTGATGCTTGCAAACAGTTGGTGTGCAGATCACACAGCAAGTTGTGTTGATAGAAGTTGCATGCTAACAATGTTGATTGCAAAATTCTGCTTTTATGGACGATCTTCCGCAGAGACCCGTAAGGACCACGGGGCTCTCTTTGCCCTTGCCCGGTCTCGCTGCATGCATGGCAAGCAGCATACTGGAGGGAGGGAGGGGAAGGGAGAGGAGGTGAAATGTGGAGAGCGCAATGCAAATTCATGCTGACAAGCGGCGCAGAAAAAACATGTTCCGACGCGACTCGGGGGAGGACGTTGATATTTGCCAAAGTCAAAAGGCGGCCAACGTGCCCGCCGCAGCCGCCGGCCAGCCAGGATGTTACATCACGGCAGGGGGCACGTGTGTGTGTATACATATAGTAAACAATTACAATGGAGAGTCAATGAGCTTCAAATGTTATTCACACATTCTTAAAAGTCATGAAGAAACAGAATTTCAATAGAAATTCCTTATTTAATTACTTACCGTTTTTTTCCGTGTATAATGCGCAAAATTTAACTAATTTATTGTCCTAAAATCTGGGGTGCGCATTATACATGGGTACAATTTATTTTTTATTTTTTTCTAAGAAAATCATGGTACAACAACAGGACTGACAAAGACGTGGAACAAAAAGACAGGGTGACATTACCAAAGACAGGAACAGAAACCATCAGACATCATGATCGCGGTGGTGCCTTTACGGGGAGTCGGAAAAATCAACGCCAACAAAAGAAACTACATCCAGCCTAGTTAAGACCCTACCAAAGACTATAAAAATGGGACCCATTGCCTCCCTGCATGTGTGACGATCATTGGGACTTAAAAAAAATAAATAAATGAAAAAAAATTATAAAAATTGGGTGCGTATTATACATGGGTACAGGCTTGTTCCCAGCATCAACATGCCATTTTTAGGGTGCGTATTATACATGGGGGCGCACTATACACGGAAAAAAACGGTAATTTATTAAACTAATGAGATTGTCTTGCTATTGTTTGCGAGCATATTTTAACTTCAAATGACATTTTTTTAAATTAGAATTTATAGCTCAAATTGAACTCATGACCCATAACGATTGCAGATTAAAATTTATTTGCATGTTTTGGCTTTGCGTACCTGGCGTGGCATCAAAAGGTGTAAAATCCAGGTCCAAAAAATAGAAACCCTGCCAGTCTGGCTTTAGCCACAGCTGCCTATAAACATTGAAATATACAGTAAGCAGCTATGAAATTACTATTTATTTTTAAACTTTTCAATTTGTAACATGACATTTGGTATAACGATTACTATAACGACACAAAAAGTCTCACGAATCAACACAAAGACAAAGTCAGCCATTTTGGGTAACGGTCGCCATTTTAGGGTCATTTGGCTATTTCTACGAGTTCAGACAACCGCAGGTAAATGACTTTTTCAAGAGTTATGAAATTTTGTTTGTTTCTATATGGAGATCATCCATACAAAACAGATGGGTGGCACAAAATTCTAATTGTTCGGGTTCACCGGCACGGCTATGAGCAGCACAGCATAAAAACAGCACAGAAGTTTTTTTTAGGTTCTAAAAGCGTTCAAAGAAAATTCCAGGCTGGTTCGTGACGGCGTCAACCTGCTCTCTTCAATCAACATTTGTCTCCTGCGGGTTCCTTAGAGCAGCTCAACAAATCCTTCTGTGTGGGAGGAAGTCAACCTGCGTCGTTGCAAATCCGGGACAAAAAAAAAAAAAATGTAATTAATGCAGAGTGATCCGGGCCTCGCAGGCCGATGAGTCACATGACTTGCCTAAACCTCGTGCAAAGCCTAACTGGGAAACACAGCCCGCAGCATCCAAGCAGACCCCCCCCCGGCTCATCTTCATTCTGTCACAGCATTGAGTTAGGTCCGGCTTTGGTCACGCTACGGATTTAAGGCAAAAATAAATAAAAACTTGTAATCAGATTACACGTGGTGGTGTGTAACTCCTGCTCAGGTGGACATCTTATTAAAAGCTGATTAGCACACATCCTGCTCATCAGGATTACTTCAACATATCTTTAAAGGATGAGCAGTGTTCACGAGAGTTTGGACCAGAGATCATTAGACTACAGCAGTACACACACATGACCAAATTTGGACATTTACCTTCTTACGCAACTAAGCAGACGGCGAATTATTGAATGACTGTAAAGATGATCCTGATTATCATGCGGTGTGGAGTGTGATTTGTTCTCCAACTGAAGTTCTGTGAATTGTCTTGATCCGTTTCCATCACAAATGAAAAATATTGTCACTTTCACATGTCTACTCAGATGGAATGATTTATTCATGATAGCATAATAAAACAATGAACATTGAAAGCACTGACAGTTGAACCGAAGGCCTCTCGCACGCGCACACTAACTCTCACACGCACGCTCGCACACATCATGCACCACCGTCCCCCACCTGCCCCCGTCCGCCTTTATTTTCTTAAATTCTGTCCCGGTCAGTCTTTTTTTTTTTTTTTTTTAATCCTTTAAATATATTTGATATAAAAAAAAAAACAAGCCCACGTATGATGAACCGTTCAGAGGCTGCTCCAAGTCCTCGTCCCGTCTGCTCCTCCATTTCCGCCACTCGTGGCTCCTGGACCCCCCAAAAATGCTTCGAAATGCAGAGGGGGGAAAAAAAAAGAAAAAAAAAAACGGGATAAAAGAGATACGGCACTAGAAAACTGGTTTGATAACCTCCCTGAAAAAAAGGGGCAATTTCAAATAAAAGACAGTGGCGGCGTTTTTGTGGAGCTCCGGAGGCACTTTGGCACAGAGCGAAGGCCCCACACCTGACACCACGGCCAGCAGAGGGAGGAGGGCGAGCGACTGAGGCGGCAGTGGGACATGCAAGGTGGATTGGGTTGGGGGGGGGGGGGGGGGGTGAGGGAGCACCTGACAAAGGTGGAGGGAAAAGGCCAGCCTCCCCTCCACTTAATGCCGTGTTCAACAGAGGTGGAGAGGAAGAGGAGGAGCAAGAAGAAAGAAAAGAGCGGCCAATTGGGCAAAAGCTTTACAACACCAACAGGAAGTGGGTCCTTTAAGAGAAGCTGGCGGGTATCCAGGGGTGGGCTGGGGGGGAGAAAAGTTCGCTGTGGTCCCTTGGTTTTTAATCCCCCCCCCTTCCTAAACTCCCCACCCCTATCGTCATCACCCACCCGCCGCTTCACAGGTAGAGCTCCTTGGCTCGGATATGCTGCAGCTTCTCCCTCAGCATGCGGAAGGACGGCCGCACCGCCGCGTCCAGGGTCCAGCACTGCTTCATCAGGTCGTACACCACCGGCGGGCAGCCGTCGGGGGCGTCCATCTTGTAGCCCTTCTCCACGCGGGGCACCACCTCTTTCAGCGGCTGCCAGACAAGAGAGGCCATTTGCAAAAAGTGAACAATGCCGCCACCTGCAGGCCAAGGCCTCACAGTCCAGGAGCACAATTGTAAATATTTCCAATTGAATTTCAGTGTAATTTCAATTGTTTGATTCTACCAAATTTGATTCTGACGCTGCATTCGGCTACTCACAATTCGAGGGTAAGGCACACGGCCGAAGGAGTAGATCTCCCAGAGGAGGATTCCATAACTCCAGACATCTGACTTGGTGGAAAACCTCTGAGGGGGGACAAAAAAAAAAAAAAAGTCAGTTTCCCTGCCTGAGTGTCTGAAAATAATCCTCACCTTCTCCCTCAGAGCTTCAGGTGAGGTCCACTTGACGGGGAGCTTGCCGGTGTCCTGTATGGAGGAGGCCTCCTTGGTCAGGCCAAAATCGCTGACCTTAGCGATGTTGTCGTCCGACACCAGCACGTTGCGGGCCGCCAGGTCTCGGTGGACAAAGTTGTTGGCTTCCAGGTACTCCATCGCCTCGCACACATCGCTGCAAAGGAGGACATGTTTTTTTTTCTTTCTTTCTTTCACTAAGGAAATGAAACTTGCAGTATGGAAGTGCAAAGCTACACAGAAGATAGCTCACAGTGAGAACTTGAGTAAGCAGTCCCCGCCGAGCACAGTCCGTCCTCGGGAGCGCAGGTAGTCCACCAGACTGCCCTGTTGAGCAGAGGAGGAAACAACACATTTGATTTATTTAAAAAAAAAAAAAATCATGAACAGAAATTGCTATTCGAGTTTGACTAACCTTGGCCATGTACTCTGTGACGATGTAGAGCGTTCCCCTGTCTTCCACGATGACGCCCAGCAACTGGACCAGGTTGTTGTGTCTCAGTTGCCTTTGAAGACATAAAAAAAAAAAAAAAAAAAACATCAGATAACGGATTCGAACGTATCTGAGGAACTGGAGATGTGACTCACGTCATGACCGAGGCCTCGGCGATGAAAGCCTGCGCCGTGGCGTCGTTTTTGATACACTTCACCGCCACTTTGTTCCCTCTGTAGTCGCCCACCATTACATCTGACAAGACAGGAGGAGAACCCGGGCTAGAAACTCCAAGTTGACATCCTGAACTCTAAGGTGGGGGATTCACCTCCAAACTCTCCCTTTCCGATGGTCTGCAGGAGTTTCAGCTCCTTCCTGTTCAGGGCCCAGCCACCTTGCAGGAACATGGAAGAGTGAGGAAAATGAAATAATAATAAAAAAAAAAAATGCAATGATGGACGATGGATCAATGAATCCAAATGTCCTTACTCCTGGAGAACTCATCCTGCGCCGCCACCGTGCCCTCCATCAATTTTGGCTTGATGAGGCTGGTGCACAGGCCGTCGGCATCTTTGGTGTAGTGCTGGGAAAAGAATTGAACAGCTTTTAAACGTGTGTGTGTGTGTGCGTATATACTGTCGGTTTTGGGGACAGCCTTAAAAACAAACTTCTAAAGTGTGTCTGATGTTTCTGAGGTCTTCCCTGGTGAAGAGAACCTGAGAGTCGCGTCGTTAAACAGCTTTTGACTTTCATCTTGTGCTTTCTTTCAACGGGTTTCCTTTTGTCTGCTACAAGAAACACTTCTCTGAATGTCAGTTCTGTCTTTTTTTTTTTTTTTTTCAAGCGTTCGGGGAAAACGTCACCTCCCTTTGCTGTCACTGAGCAAAAAATAGAAAAAAGAAATTCCCAACGAGTCACAAGGATGACTTACCAAACATATGCAAATGTGACATTTCGGGTTTTTTTAGTGTTAATGTTCAGATCCGAGCTATAATCTGATCTACTGCATTTTAACTGGCTGCACAATTTTGAAGTGGCCGACGTTTAACTCTGAAGATGCTATCCTATTGGCCGGTGATGACATCATGGGCAAAGCTGCATGAATTCCACTGCAGAGCGTCAGCGCTGCGTGTGTGACGCGACAACGGGGATGAGGGTGTCGATGAGACGGCGCCACCCGTGGGAGGCGGACATACTCATTTCGGCGATTACCAAGTCGCGCATGGGAGTCGATGACTGCAGCATGACCAATTGGCCGAGTGGCTGCGTTGGCGATTGCAACCACTAGGTGGTGCCGTTGCCGCGAAGGAAATTCCCACGTGGCTGAGCGCTGCGAACAATGCATTACGCAACACTAACATGAAGATGAAAGATCATTTAAGAAGAAAGAGTGATTATGGCGAGCGGCGTGTGTGACATCACAGCGGAGTCCCGCCTCCTTTTATCAATCTTTCGCAAAGGAGGCTTGCCGCGACAAGCCGACGGGCGCGAGGGACGGACGGCCGAGCCGGAAAATACACACGCTAAGAATGCGAGGAATCCTCGGCGAGTGAGGAGGGAAGACGCAGTGGGAAATGCAGGCGGGGAGAAGCTATACATAGACGACGAGAGAAAAAAAAGAAGAGAGGAAGGCGGCATAAGAGAGTGGCGAGGTTTACACAAGGACGGCGGAGATCCAGCCCGGAGGAACGATGATACGGAAAGAAAAAGGGAAAGGCTAAGATGGGGAACAACTAAAAGTCGGACACAAAAAAACATTTTGGCCAGGATTAGGATTAAAAAAATAATTGCGTGGAAGCAATGTTGGCACAGTTATTGTTACGTAATCTGAGGGCAAGAATTTGGACTTTACCTTGAAGGTACATTTCCATTGCCAGCCCAATTAAAACTGCACGCCATAGTTGGAGCTCTTGAGCTTCTCGTTATCTGACATGATGAAAGTCTATCCGCCCGCCAGCCTTGCGGATAACAGCTCAGGCGGATTTTTTTTTTTTTTGAAGAAAGTGAGATGTTTAGTCAAGCCCCACTGGGAACCTCCGGTGTGTGCGTGTCTTTTTCAGTTGGTTGCCCGAGGTTATGCGACGGCGCTAATAAATAGCGGCACAATTTCATTCATCGTGCTAAAGAAAGCAAGCTAGGTCGTACGTGTAGATGGAAAAAATGATCCGCCGTGTTTTCCCGGCTCACCTCCACCAGCTGCATGAGGTTGTCGAAAAATTCCTCCTCGTCGATGGAGAGCTTGCCGTTGTGGTAGATGATGCGGTAGTGCTCCACCTTGCCGTCGCAGCTGACGCACAGCGTGTAGTCGCCCGGGTAGTTGGTGCTCTCGCGTACCAGAAATAGGCCCGTCTCGGGAGGGTAGAGCAGCCGCTCGGCTTGCTCGCGGGTGATCTTCCCGTGGAACCAACTGAGGACAAAAAACAAAGGGCGAGACACCAGATTAAATGCTGGAGGAATATTTCTCATTGTTGACATCTTGAAATGTTTTTCTTAGATTCGCATGTTTTGAGAGGCTTGGGGCGATGCAGATGCCTTGGTTACCACGGCGACGGGGATGAAGAGTGATGCGAGTGTTTCTCCCAGCCCGAGAGAGTGTGAAGGAACCAAAACACGTTCCCAACCACAAATTACCCCCGTGTCAACTTGGTTCGAATAAATGAGAGGGTTCAATGCTAATCTGTGCTAATGCTAGCGGTCTGCTTTGCTTTTGGCTTTGACTTGCTGGTGTGATAGTGGGACTAGCTAGCTAGATAGCGAGATGGATGGACGCATAACGGCGCAAATTGATTTCGCCTGTTTCTCGTGGCTGCCGGTATCCATCCCCTCCTTGTCGTTGGCCTCCGCCCGCAGACAGCGCGAGGCTTTGTGGCGAAGCAGATTAATGCGTTTCTATTTGATGAGATCAGCGCAGGCTGCCTCTCCAGTGAATGGCCGAGGGGCCTGTAGCCCACACATATAATTATTCTTCTTACCAATATGCCTAACCCTATTCAAAAATAAAAGTTCTGATTGCAACATCAAAAACCCACCAGCCATTCATAAGCCACTCAACAAGCTGCTTAACTATTTCAGTAAGTCTGAAGGGAGCAACAGGAAGTTTGTTTCCCGTGGGTTGGTTACGTAACAACCCCATTGGAGCGCCGGATGACCCAATGACCCAAAAGCCGAGCGTCGTGATGCTCATAACGGGGTTCAAAGTGGGTGGTCCGGTTGGAGCGCTGCACTTTTAGCCGGTCGTTTTATGGATCGACAAATGAGGCGCGGTGCGGAATCAAAACAGCGTTATTTGGGTCCATTTCTTCCTTATGGCTCATTTGCATGTTGCTCTTGTCTCATGTTCCCCCTTTTAGAAATGTTTCTCTCTCTTCCCGTCCCAGCCACCCTTCCCCCACCCCCTTCAGTCAACTCCTATCAAGACCAGAAAAAAGCAGTAATTGATTTTAACTGGTTAATATTTGCCTTTCTTTTCCATAATGTGAATTTTTGAGGAGGTTTTTTTTTTTTGTCCACCAACTTACGGCATGAGACTGAGCTTCCCTCCTGATTTGACTCCTTCTCTCTTCTGGACATAGTTTGCTGGAATGGTTCCCTCTCTGCCCACGACGTTCCTCGCTTTGTACCAATTAGGATCCTGAAGAGGGGAAGAAAAAATTTTTTCTTCGGCCGACCGTAATGAGCATTGTCGTCAGAGATAGCGAGGGGCCCCGCTTACCCTGGTGACTCCGATGATGGTCAACACGTCTCCTTTGCAGAAGGGCAGGTCCTGTTCGTTGGCCGTCTGGAAGTTGTACTTGGCGACGCATTCGGTGCCCGTCGACCACGGCGCCTGCGATGCAAAAAAACAAATCAAAATGGCGTCAGTACCGACCGACCGACCGAACTTGTTTTATGCTGGTGCCGCTTACGTGACTCCCAGACATGATGAGAGGAAGTGGGCAGCAGGTGTCCTCGGGCAGGTAGCGCTCACTGTTTACTTGGTACCATCAGAGCTGTGACATGAAGAAAAACCAAGCGTTAGATCAAAATCCATGCGCATGAATCAATGAATCAAACATATTCACCCCAAATGACTGCTTTCGACCAAAATGGCCTCTTCAATTTCTAGAACATTTCACCTTAAAAAATTCTGATGACCCGCCCCCCCGGGCTGTAGAGCATTGCACTTTTTTTACGAGCAGTCAGGCGAACAGGAAGTTGCCAGTCAAGCGAGAAGGAGGAAGTCGTAGAGTCATATTTTCCATCGCTCTGCATGAAGCAGGGGAGGAGCCCACGACAGCATCCGTACCCGCAAAGGAAAGCGTTTTTTTTTTTTAAACTAGCTTTCGGTGAGCATGACACATTCCCTGGAGAGTCGACGACGGCGCTGTGGCCACCGCATCCTGTGTTGACACGGGAACTGGCCCGTTTGCGGTCAATGGCCGATACAGCAACAGCTGCGTATTAGCCCCGGCCCGCATTGTGAGCCCAAAGAGTGCTATTCTTAACCGCCGCCGCTCTGAGGAATGCCTCAAGAGCCGTTCGAGCACATCACGCAACACGCCGGCCGGACATCACGACCAAATTACCCGAGTGCTACTCTTTTCTTGGGCCCATTGTTCGATCACATGGGCCCGCTCACACACACGGATGAAAATCAGATTCATGTCCTCAACAATACTTTCAAATTTGTGTCGTACAAAAGGTCATGGAGCAAGATTTTGTTTTTTTCGTAACGATACTCCGATTGTCAACGCGGGGCCACGTGGAGGTCACGGAGAGAGATGCGCCGCTATTAAGATGTTCTTTCATTCTGAAAGAATGAGACATCTTGTGGCCCATCTCTTAACATCGTCTGACACCAATGTGGGGGTTATGCAACTTTAGTGCAGTCCCCCGGATAAGTGTGGTTTAAATTTTTCTTTTTAAAAATGTACGCTAGCAGACTGCAGCGGCTCTCAGCCAGAGGGTTCATGGAAAACTAATGGGGGGGGGGGAAATAGTAAACTGTTTCTAAAAAAACTAAACCCTTAAGAGACGACAACTGGAAACATTGGGCCTGTTGGGGTCATATGCAAGCGTAAACATTTGTATCAAGCTTTACTACTCGGACTATTGCGCAAGGCGGACACGAAAGACGATCACTTCCTCCTTTGCGTCTAAATTTGTCTCCGCTCATTGTGGCGTTGTCATGGCGATGAGTGATGCAACAGCGCTCTTTATTGAAGGAGCACTTCCCGAAGCGCGGACGAGGTAGAAGCCCGCCGGGGACGGACGGACGGAACGGCGTGCGGTAAATCATGCCCGTGCGCTCAAACTAACTAGACCACGGCGAGCCTGTGGATTGACGATGCCTTCGTGTTCCTGCGGCTGCGTTGTCGTTTATACTGCACGCTTGACGGTGATGTACTGCTATACCTGCACTGCAGATCCTCAAGCTTTCAGCTGAGGATGAACATTTGGCCACAGGAGCAAGAAAAATAAATAAAAAATCGCAAACTCTACATATAGAGCACCTGGTTAGCAAATACCTAAGGTCAAAGGTTAATCACCAGTAAATCCAGACCAAAAAAACAATGGCATGTTTACACCCCACAACCAAAGAATCCCGGCGCCACGTTTTTCTTTTAGCCGATTGCTGCTCCGTCAGCTTTGTACCGTCGGCGTCAATAAAAGCGTAAACAGAGGAATCGCCAGAAAGGGCCCGAGCCCTAACCGAAAAAGTTTTTGTCAGCGTCTCAAACCAGAGTGACAAAACCGCAGGCATCTGTGGCCGATGCGAAGGGGATGTTATTTTTATCGCGCTTCTTCCACCGTGAGTACACGACCAACGGACAGGAAACGGAACAGCAACGAAATACAGGGAAACAGATTTCACACAGTTTTTTTTTTTTTTTTTTAAACTTGCTGTTTGGCCCAGATACTAAGAAAGTCACACAGTGTCCTGAGAGAAATCGAATTGATCAAGACTCCAGTTGCGCAACCGCCGCAACAAGGACACCATTATGTACATTGCCAGTCAACAACATTCCTGATCAATCATGTGTTGGGGAAAAGTCACGTTAACTTTAATATGATGTCGATGGGTGGCTAATAATTTGGATATTCAAACCTCCCAAGTGAAATGAGGTAGTGGAAATAGGTGCGTGGAAAAAGCCCCCCCCCCGAGGGTGATGACAGAGATGTAAATAATGGCGAGATGTGGCTTTGCAGCATGGAACGCTAACAAATTATTTGCTGTTTGCGTTGGCTAGCGAGGTTTGGACGGGAAGTCAAAACGGAGATACGAGAGAAAAAAACATTCTGAAGAAACAGGAAGACGCTCACTTCCTTTCTGTTACGTTGTTGACTGTCTTCAGGTCAACGCCGAGGATTCTAAGGGTCCGTGGCGGTATTGCAGGTGGTCCGCAAAATTGGAAATAAAATTAATTCATTATTTAGACTTGATTTACTTTGCAGCTAATTTTCTGAATCGTGTCCCCATTCAATAATGATATAATATAATCAATAATATTCCGCCAAAGCAGTGGTCCCCGAGTTGCTTCTTGGTTATAATGGTGGTCCCTTGGGGTGGTGGAGAAGCAGACAGGTGGGCTGACAGACAGACAGGCGTGACGTCACGGAGCGACGGGCCGCTCGGACTCACCGCTGGCGTCGGACAAAAGCAGGCAGCCAGGAAGTGGAAGAAAGAAAGGAAGAGGGGGGCGAACAGGGGGGAAGGGAAAGGGCCCGCGACGGCTGGGCCGCAGAGGGGGAGGAAGGGGGAGTGATGCTGGGCGATTGCTTATTGTTTGAGCTTGAGCTTCAGAGTCTCAGTGCGGACAGACACAAACACACACACACACTCTACAGCTATTTATATCTTCTCAATGCACGTCGGGGTAGAGGCCGCCTGGACTCGCTTCTAGCGGTGCATACATTATGGAAATGTTAAATTCAATGAAAGACTCTGTTTGCTCTGAAAAAACAATCAGTATAATTTTTTTTTTTTTGCTGGAACGGATTAATATCATCTCCATTCATTTCAATGGAGACAAAAGATTTGAATTACAAGTAAGGAACAATTTCAAGACAGCTATTTAAATGGAACGGATGATCGGCAATTAACAACGAATTTGTGCACTAGCGCCACCTGTAGCCCGACACATGCCAATATGTCGTGTCCACTGCCAGGCATCTCGAATATTCTACTCTGGCGACCATGTCAAAAGGACATTGGGTAGTATCTTGGAGGTGACGGGGAGTGTGTGTGTGTGTGTGTGTGTGCTGCCTCATCTCCTTTGCTAGCAACACATGACAAGTCTTCCATTGAGGCCGCGGGGAAGAGGAGGGAGGCAAAGCGCATGCACGCAGAGACACAAAGAACATCATTAGCAGCAGACACAGCCGGGTGCGGGCACAACATGTCAGCCCCAAATCTCGTTTCAAAAAGAGACGCATTCAGCACCAATGACACCATGGAGAAACACCCACGTCGTGATGAGAAGGAGGAGGCACGTTGGCAGAGAAAATGAGGAGAAAGAGATGCTTCAATCCCATTTGGCTCACAAGACAAGATTCCATGATTGCTGCGAAGGACACCGAGTCCGACTTGGAATGATCACAAGACCACCTTAATTCATATGCAGATGTTGACGCTATCTGCGGTTTCTATTCCCAATGATTGACACGTTTCTAAAAAAAAAAAAACATCTTCGGTGTCGGTTTAAAATCGGACCCAGTCTTAACACACATGGGAACCGTTAAAACTGCCGGGAAGTGTTCGTAGACCGCTAGTTAAAAAAGGAAAAAAAAAAATGGAGATGGGTTTATTTTTTGATGGCCGGCTGGCATCTGCGTATTATCGTCGGATACGATGCCAGCTCTGAATAATGGAACTCGCGTCGCGTTATGCCAGGACTCTAAATTATTCATTTTCTGTGCGCAGGCAAGCATCAGCGCTCAGCGTGGGGCACTCACCACTCGGAGGTTCACACACAAACACACAACGCAACCACACATCCTTGCTCACGTACTTTTCGAAAACAGGAAGTGAACGACTGCGGGGGCATATTCGCTTACATCCAGGAAGTGAATCTATTCCGCCGTTCAACATGTCAAGCGGAGGTCTTTGTGGTTGGGGGCGGGGCTAACTAATGCTGCTAACAAATAAAAATATCCACGCTCCTTAAATGTGCAATAGATGAAAGAGGGAAAAAGTTCGACAATGGTGGAACCCCCTCGAGAGGAAGATAATGAGGCTGGCACTTTTTTTTTTACGGGCTACATTTAGAAAATGTAACCTAATTATCCGGGAGACGACTGCTCAAAACATTTATGATAAGTCATTATTTTTTACGACTCGTGATTGTGGGAGCGATCCAAAGAATCGGATTTAGCATCGTGTGAAACGATTTCCCAGTCGGTATTTTCCGGGGTGCCCGGTGGGCTCTGCTCAACATGTTGGTCGGTCAGCTCGCCGGCAGGCGTGGGAGAAGAAGCCCTCGTAGGCTTCAAGTGTGTGTGGGGGGGGGTGACCAGACGCTGGCACAGATGGAGAGTATGCGCCCAAGATGGCGGCCACAATGCCACCATTCTATGAACCCGATAGCGATGAGGGTCTTGTGAAGAGGGTTTGGCGCTACGTCTGATCAACAGAGAGCGCGACATTGTGAAGGAACTGAATCGGCGAGATGATTCACTTTTATTCCCATTTTGGTTTAGAGGAGCGTCATCTAATCAAGCCACGGACAAGTCTCCGGTTACATCGTCTTTGAAGATTCTCCCCCGAAAGCCATGCGGGAGCGGAGCCCAGTCCGGCTTAGGTGCTCAGCAGGGGGGTAATGGATCCTCGGCGGGCCCGTTTGAAGCCCAGCCGAAGTCCGCTGGCCTCAACATAAAGAGCGAGTTCGCGTTGCCTCCCGCGTCTGCTTCTGATGCCTTTAATCACCAGCAGAGCAGGGATTCATCCTCTGCTGCGGGTCGCAATGCCAGCGCAGCACTGAGGAGCACCAGGACATCTCAGATGGTCAAAACCCATATCACTGCATCATTTATTTATGGCCCTTTAATTAGGGATGACAGTCGCTGTCAACTAGAGTAGGTTGATATTTCACTCCTGACTAAAAAAAAAAAAAAAAGTTCATGACGTTAGCACGCCAGAGTGATTCATGTGGATGAACATGACTGGCCTCCAAAAAGTCCTGAGCTCAACGCGATAGAACAATTCTGGGGTGAATTCAAGTGGGCATGACTGGGAAGCCAGCGCCTGACATTCTTGTCCATTATGAGAAGGTATGTGTGTATCAGCTGCTGAATAGCTCCAACAAATTGACAGCCAACGAGACGAACTCGTGATTCCGCGATATAAAACCCGTGCCCTTTTTCCAGCTTAAAAACATCTCGACACAGCATATCTTTCCAAAGTGACATGGCCGACTATTAGTCCAGCGTGCACATTAAACGGTTTTGCTATCCGTCCGCCAATCTCCGATCCCGTTTTGCACGCCAGCGTTGATGGACAGCGAGTGGATGCGCCTTGTTTGCGAGAAGCCTCCACTTCGCATGCCAATGAGACCCGCGCGGCGCGGCGGAGTCGTGAAACAAAGCTCGACTCCGAGCTGCCAAACAAACATTAATAAAGATGACCTCGCGGGCATACACGTTTCTCCTTCAGATGCCTTCTGGCGAGGCTTTTTGAACGCCGCGCGTCAATCACGTTGGAAGCAGAGCGAAGAATTCAAGTGCGAGACTTGACAGATGGAACAAACAAAATGTCTCGGCAAATGTGACGACCCGGCTAAAGTGATGCTCCCTCACAGACTGTAATTCTGGTCCGAAGAAACTGGGGGTCAGTCTTTTTGGAATCCAAGGGCCATTTGATTAGGATCATCCATTTGAGCACCAAATAAAAATGTAAACCGCTTCATTGGCTGCTAAGGTGAGCATAAGTCGCATGTAATGTTGATTTTTTTTTTTTTTAAACACACTGTGTGACTCAAGAGTAAAAAACAACAACATTGAGCTGAGCAAGCACATTGGCCCCTCCTCGCTTATGGTTGTAGCTAATAAGGCTGCTGGAGCCCTTGGTGGTCGTGCCCTGGCTTGCAAAGGTATGTGTGTATCATGACTTGAAAGAGCAGGCAGGACAGGAAGCGACTGGGAAAAAAAAAAAAAAGGCCCAAAATGTCTGCAGTCGAGTTCTTGAAACATTCAACAGCATCGAAAGTGATCAATACGGAAAATGGCCTGTCAGGGATCAAACTAATAATCAAATCATTTGTATATGTTTTGAAATAAGGAACTGTTTCTTTGGGGCGATGAAACAAGGTGGGTAAGATGCCCTCATGATCCCTTAACTGCAAAAACACAAGGCTGCGGGTTTAAAAATAAACATCGGCTGTGTGTATAATTGTATGTACTGTAACAGTCAATTATTGCATTACGCACAATGTCTCCCGCAAAGAAAAAAAAAATCTCCCCGCCAGTTTCTGCCCAAAATATGATCATCTATTCAAATAAATGCAACAAATAGCCTGTCAAACGCACCTTAGAGCTTGACCACAAAAAAAGCTTTCCGCAAGCGAAGCGTCCGATAATGGAATCATGGGCGCATCTTTGGTGGTTCAAAACTAGCGGTGGGCGTTGTTAGCAGATGCCAACGCAAGAATGGTTTCGTTTAAAATGTTTTATTTTCAGAAAATGAAGACAGAAAAAGAGGGAGGGCGTGTGTATATGGGTGCGTGTCTCCGCTAATGCAATTACATTTTGTGGTGAGCTAGCGGCTAACGGTAACGTGTTTGGCGCTGGTTGCGCGTTAGCAATGAGTCTAATAAAAAAACAACAACAACATTGCATTACGATCTTTATACAAACAATGGCTTCTCTCGTCCCGTTAAGCGCCGAGTGAAATCAACCACAACGAGAGGAAAACAGTGACCCGCAGAAAGGCTGGAAAAAAAGGCTAACTCACCCCGAGAAAAAGCGTTGACCAAGCGGGCTGCGACAAACTAGCGACGGTGGTCCATGGGGGTGACTGCGGGGGGGAGCATCCAGGATCGGCTGCTGCGGCTTGAATTGTCGACAATCCCAAAAACGCTGCGTGGACTTGACGTTACTTTGCGCCCTGTCGATCATGTGTGTTTATTTGTATAAATGAGTGTGTATGTGTGGCAAGGCAACAAGAGAGAGGGGCCTTCTGCTTCTCGAGAGGAAATGGTCTCCGCGCATGCGCAGCCGAGCGATTAGCAGCTGGCTGAGCTTCATGGTCGGCGAGCACAACCCAGCGGCCAAAATGGCGGCCAACACAACAGGCGATAATCAACCGATGGTCGACTTGTTACTAATACCAACTTTGTTAGTGATTCTCTTATCTCTACCGAAAATAAACCTCATTTGCAGGGATACGGGTCATTCCAGAAATGAAAAACATTTTCACAAGCCCACAGTTGACGAAATATTAACATAACTTTTTGGCATTCAAAGCAAAAACTTTACAAGTCAAATTTAAATATGACATAAAGTTTTTGCACCAAATATGGTTGCAGGCCGTGTCAAAAGTTTTTTTAAAGGATGCTGAAGGCCACAAATGGACCCAGTTCTCGCTTTTTAATGCATCGATCAAGGTGGTAAACCTCTCATTAAAGAATTCTTAAATGCCATATTTATGGTAAACCTCTCATTAAAGAGGTTTACCATAAATATGACATTTAAGAATTACAGTAATTTTATATACAGTGCAGCAATTTTCAGGGACTCAAAAACATTTATTTGCAGTCGATGACAATTCTTTATCCGCTAGAGGGCAGCATTTTTCTATGTTGGTGGTTCTTGCATGAGCGCAGTGGTTCAAGTCTGCAGCATTTGTGATTTTAATACACTTTAAGACAGTTTTTGTCAATATTTGTTGATGTAGTCTACCTGTGACAATCACTTATTTGACACAGGATGATCACATGGAATTTTTGGTGTTACACTTGGGAAGTAACCTAACGTGACCTGATAAACGATCAATCAATCACGTCCATGATTCAAGTGAACCAATTCAGATGTGGCCAAGTTCATATGAGCGTAACCAAATTAAAGAAGAGCCACCCTTGTTTTCAAAGATGCTGATAAAACTTCCAGATAAACTTCCCTGCCACGAGAGTGAACGCATAACTTAGATTAAAGACGTCATATCACACCTTGCAGAGGAAATAACCCAGAAACCTAACCTCTAAGATAAGAAACAGGTAGACACCCACACAGTTTGTCAGGTCCATACTTGTAAGACAAGAAAACGATCCCCAGTGGAAAAAAAACCCCGTCCTTCCCATGAGGTAATTTCTTCCCATCCTAGAGGATATGTTCTATCTGCTCGACAAAAGGCAAGATCAGTAGCCCCAACAAAACATAACAAACACAAGGCAGGCCCACCTGAGACACCCACTCCCACGTGGGAATGACCTCTTCCCAAGGCACCCCCAATTACCCACACCCCGGATGCTTTTTCAGTCAAAACATACATACGCTAGGTTAGCATACTACCAAAACAAACAAAGACAAGCCGATGAACATCTGCCAAAGTTGAAGCTTTGAGGAAACCAAGTTAAAGCTCAGTCTTTGAAAAGGCAAAACCAAGACTTTGACACTTTGAAAATGACCATTTATTATTCACCCAATATAGAATACATTATCAAATCATATCATCACGCTTCCTGTGGGATTTTTGTGAGTTGGGGTACCATCAGATCTTAGGAATGCAAAACGCTTCAATAAATGTGGAAAAAAACTTGCTTTAACCGAGTCAAAACAGGAATTTGTGGAGTCAAGACCAAGTTAAGACTTTGACAAAATGAAGGGTCCAGTGTATCGTCAAGCTAATTCACCTTGGATGCACTCAGGAAAATTGATGGAATGGTCATTGTGGTCTTCCAAGTGTCCGTGCAAGTTTGTGGAGCTCGAGCAGTCACGCAATGGGGAGATTTCCGAGACCGGCGGCAACCTGGGGTATCCGAATATTCTTTTGCTTGTACGTACGCAAAGAGCCAAAAAAGGCTTGATGCTAATGCCAAGACGTTAACCGCTCAAGCGGGCTCACAGTTTATCCCACACTCCAGCTGCCCAAACAATGAGGGTTCAAAATGCCTCCCCCTTGTTGTCCTCAAGTATCCTGGACCACAGCATTTGACCCCGCGACTGCGCGATGAGGCACCAAAGGTTCAGTCAGCAGAGCAGCTAAGGCTCCCGAGAGATCTATTTCATGACATTGACCCCAATTTAGTTTTTTTATTGAGATACTTTACAAAGACAACTAAAATGGCACACGTTCGAGCGCAGTTCTATGGATAGCAGGACATACAACTAAAAAAGCCAAATTTAAACAAATGGAAGAATTTGCCAACTAGGGACAATGAAAACTTAACTTTATTAAGGTTTTAAAATGACATTGCTTTGGTGTGTTTCTGCTAATCATCCAACCAACTAACCGCCTGACCAATTGACATACTGAATAACCAACCTAAAAGAAACTAACCAACAAATGATCTAACGAGGTAGCTAACGAGGTAGCTAACGAGGTAACTAACTAACTAACTAACTAACTAACTAACTAACTAACTAACTAACTAACTAACTAACTAACTAACTAACTAACTAACTAACTAACTAACTAACTAACTAACTAACTAACTAACTAACTAACTAACTAACCAACCAACCAACCAACCAACCAACCAACCAACCAACCAACCAATAAACCAAACCAACCAATAAACCAAACCAACCACCCAGCCAACCAACCACCCAGCCAACCAACCAACCAACCAACCAACCAACCAACCAACCAACCAACCAACCAACCAACCAACCAACCAACCAACCAACCAACCAACCAACCAACTAACTAACTAGTATCGCCATTTCTTCCCAAGATAGCTTACACAAGAAACATAGGCAGCCTGTCTTTTCTGACTGACACCATTTTGTTTCTGTGCAAAGTGGCGACCTTTTAAAGGGACCCCTTGCTAATCCCTCGCGCTGCCAAGCTAGTGGCACATTAGCAGGGTAATGAAAGTCTAGCTGCAGGGAACTGCCCGGCTCAGGATGTCTTTGATAACGAAAGCTGCCGGGAGCCTGTTAAGTACATAATGGCCCCCCGTGGACCTCTCGGCTCGCTCGCCAAGAACCTGATGGCCTTGCCAGTTGTGTGTGCACACTATCACGGTTCATCACGCTGGCGATCATCACGCAAACACGCACAAGACAATTACACGAGCACACGTGACCCCCCCCTCATCTTGACCCTGTTCCCTGCCACTATTGTTTTGCCCTGTAAATACGACCGAGGGCGCGACAGGAAGCGTCAAGTGGCTCTTGTCATGCAAACGCTTACGTGGTGTGTCGGGCCAGCAGGAAGCGGGAGTCACGATGGTGTGCGCTAATTGCCGCTCAAGTATTCTGACAGGTGAGCCTCTGAGAGGCTGTTCACACGACACCACTTTTGTTTACACGCTAACGTGAAAAGAAACAGTGCTGTCATTTTTGCCATTTTACACCTGGAATTGGATCATTCATCATGTTGAACGTCTTCTATGACAAAAAATACTTTTCTTCCACCTTCTTATGCGTTCAGTATATATATGCATATATATATATATATATATATATATGTACCGTATTTTCCGGACTCTAAGGCGCACCTAAATACCTAAAATTTTCTGAAAAGCCGACAATGCGCCTTATAGTCCGGTGCGCCTTATATATGGACCAAATTCCTAAATTTAAACTGGCCCGAAGCATTGTGTCATGAAATCAATCATAAGTGGCCCGCTGAAGACTATGAATCATGAATCAAAAAGACTATGGATCATTATTTTGTGATTATAAAGTAATTTGTTGTGTCTAAAGTTGAAATAAAAAAGATAAAATGGAGAATGATTTGATTTGGATTAAAAATCTGACATGATGCATTAATGGTGCACCTTATAGTCCGGTGCGCCTTATATGTGGATAAAGTTTTAAAATGGGCCATTCATTGAAGGTGCGCCTTATAATCCGGTGCGCCTTATAGTGCGGAAAATACGGTATACGTATGCAACATCCCAAAATTTAATTGGCATCCCACCACTGGATAATTGGATGATGTCAACGTCGGGATATGAAATACCAATTGGACAATCAACATGTTGCATCAGAGCCGTAACAATGTCTTAGTTGTCTTTGATTTCCGCATAGAACCCAGTGTTCAAAAACAAAGTCATCCATCAGCAAGCTACGGCGTGTAGCGGTGAGTATGCGCTGGTGCTAAAATAAACTTGCGCTTGGAAGCCATCCCTCGAGCATGACGAGGGATGACGGCTCGTTGTTGGATGTAGGCCAAATTGGACTTCCACAAGCGGTGTCGCGATTTGAGCCGATGTCAAGAAGATGTCCGAGTGTTGGTGTGGAAATCCAAATGTGTTGTTTTTGTTTTTCAATATTGTGTTTTGTAGTGAATCGTTTGAAGCGTTGGCAGTCGAAATAATGGCGGAGTTACGCAATCCGTCGCCTTGCTTCTTAACTCGTCACTTTCCTCACATTGACATGCATCATGCAAACCTTAGACCTGCAATGGCGTGCCGCACACTTATCGCGTATGTTTGTGTGCTAAATGTGCTAAAAACAAGTGCTAAATGTAGCGTTGTTGTCGTGGAGTTACATTACACGGATAGTGGAAACCATTTTGTTAAAAAAATGATTCCCTGAGTAAATTAAATTGGACTGTAGCCATTACAAAATATCATAATATATAACGTTGACATCACATTATAACGTTTTATTATTTCTGTGGGAAATATCGAGGAAAATAATGGCTTAGAAGCTTGTTTAGCATCTGAACCTAAAATGACCACATCACCCATTTCTAATTCAAAGAGACAAAAACAATAGAAAATTAGCTCGTGACTAACTTCCTACTTGGTCAAATTTACATAAAAGTCAGCATGCAAACAAAGTGAAAGGAAGTGAGGGGAAAAAAAAGAAAAACTGGAAAAACCTGGCTTTCAGCCCTTAGCTCTCACGCTAGGTAAAGTCGCACGCTACTTATCATCGTGACAGCCAAGACACTACAGACTGTCACGCAAGGTGAGAAAAGAAAAAAAAAAAAGTGTCCAACCAACCCAAAACCACAACAGGAGTAACAGACGGGAGTTTTTGTCTTTTTAGGGAACCAGTAAAAGTAACTGTTTTGGAAACACAGATGAGCGTGGGGTTCGCTAACTTGCGAACAGAGCGGCTAGCGACATTCCTCGCGCAAATATCAACATCATCATTGGCACGGATACGTTTTGTCACGCCATGCATCGTCGCATTCAAAAGGAAGCAGGCGACGGGCCAGGTCAAACACGTCAAGAAATTGGCAGCTTCAATTTAGACAAAACTAAATTGTTGCTTATTTGTTTTTTTGAAATCACAATAAACAACAAAGAGTAATATGGGAGACCAGTTTAGTCATTTATAATCAATTAATATTTTAATGTCAATTAAAATTTTTATCCGATTATTCGATGGAATAATCAATTGTAAAAATATTCGAAAGTAACAGACCCAGTACAGTGGACATCGGGACAAATACAATTTGAGAGGCGGAGCTAGCAGGCCCTCTCAAGATTTAAATCGTAGGTGTGGGTTCAAAATGGAGGCGACCCGATGTTTGTCCTGTTATAAGATCCCGATTAAAGTAAGCATGGACAAAGTGCACCTGAATGTTCTTTAGCTCTCAGGGAATCTCACTGGAACATCATTCCCACTTAAAGTCCGGAGAGCTCCCGTCGTTCTCTCTCACACAGATCAATGAAAGATATCACAGCAACATTCCTGAAGGGCCCACCCTGCTTTCCCTTGTTTGTCACTTAGGAGGAAAGCCGAGGGAGGGGGTTTCTCAGGATGGTATGGCATCGCGTGTAAAGGCGGCCGGCCCCACCCGGGCCCCGAGGCACGTTGGCCCACCGTTACCCAGCCACACGCCTGAGAGCGGCAGATTAAAATAAAAACTCCCCAAGATAAACTTCCACAATTGATATCGCTCTGGCCTTTTCCAAGCACTCTGGGACAACACCGCTTCCTGTCCAGTCAGGGTGCGAGGGGTGGTTTGGGGCGGGGGTGCGGTGTTTCCTGTACAGAGCAGATTGGGGGAGGACGACAACGCGGGCATGAAAGGCATTGGACTTCTCTTAACTAGCTGACAAGCCAGAGGGAGGGAGGAATGTTTATTGATCTTAGTCACACACATATTGTAAAGAGGAACTTTGCGACGAGCCGCTAGCACGCTATGGGAATCCAGTGGTGGTGGTGGGGGGCGAGTAAGCGCAGCAGGACTTGGACGATTGAAAGTTCAAGAATTTTAACAATATATACTCATATTTTTGACACATTATTCAAGTGGTTGAAAACTCCAACAACATTGTTCTCGGATAAATCAGACCTTGGCTCTCTCTCTGGTCAAATTTGCCGTTGGTTCGGTTTAACATGATGATCATGATGAATCTCTTACTGTAAGTCCAAAGCATTTAACCCCACAATGGTGTATAAAGTTCATCCTTGTAGATGTCTTTTTAAAAATATCCACAGGCAACTCCTCCATTGTGTGTGAAAGTGAGTTTAACTGATGAGTTGTGCACACGAGCTTCCTGCCGACCCCTGGATAACGCTGACCTCTGCTAATTGCGGAATGCCGAGCTAAATATATATATATATATATACTTTTTTAAAATATATTTATATATATATATTTTTTTATATTTTCAATTTTGGAAAAAAAAAAAAAAGTCATTGTTTTTATCTACACCAAACACTGGCAGATTTTTGGGAAGTGAAAACAGCATTGATTTTTTTTCTATAAATATATATTTTTATTTAAAATGATATATTTTAAATTTTGAACAAAAAAAAAAAAGGTCATTGTTTTTATCTACACTAAACATTTTTGGGGAGTGAAAACAACATTGATTTTTTTTTAACATTGTATTCCAGCTACAGCTTCCAGGCATTACGCAAGACTCGACCATCCGAAGCTTTTTTTTTTCTTAAAATCAAGTTAAAAACAAACATTCCTTTGTGCCTGTCGGATAATGTTTTGTGGTGATATCAATTTGTTGGTTTTAAAAACACAAAGAACAATAGCCTGCTAACTGGTAAGAATTTATCAGCGTCGCATTGCCCGCTTGACATTGTTTCACCCTGGCTGGTTTCCATTCACTTTGTCCTGCTCTTCATTAGTCATATCCTTTTGCATGCCATGGAAAAGTCATCATTAAATTCACAGACATTCTAACAGCTCCATTTTACGTGCGTCTCCATCGAAATCTGCAAGTCATTGCTACATTTCTGGCTCGTCATTCTTTCTGACTACGAGAAAAAAAATACGAGTTGCGCCATGACGACGTGTCGCATTACCTTCCGTTACGTTCATCAAATCCCAAAATAAATCACTGTCACGAAGTGTATCAAAATAGAAAATCCACTTTCATGATGAGTCAGCAAAAAAATAAATCTAGGGACTTTGATTTTTGTCTGACAGGAAACGATTAAGAAGACGCTCTATGAATTTTCTCCAAACATTTTGCCTTAAAATATACTTAAGTACACATATTGAATTTTATCATGTCACTTAAAACACACTTTTACAGTTAATTACGGTTTCTAATAGCAACGGACAATTTCTCTTCCCCTGTTAGTAACATTTTCCGACTTTCTCACCTGAACGCCATTTCAGGAACTGGTCTGTAGCTGACCCCCAATATTGTCCTTTTTGCTTCATGCGATGTTCCCGTTCACATCCCGGATAACCTCAGCATGCCGTGAATAGACACAACACCGCTCGGCCTTCCCGGCCTCCTCGTTTCCACAAGACACAATATTAATCAACGCACGTTGCAGGAAAGGAACATGTTAAACGTGCTTGGGATTATAACGGATGTTTCCAGAAAATTGTCTCTGACTTTGTTTATCAAAAGGTTTGAGTCAAGGTAAACAGATTTGCTGTGTTTTTTGAATGCATAGAAGTCCATCCATCTATTATACACTGTTGGTCTGGTCAAAAATATACAAAATATGTATAATAGTTCTCAAATTCTTTTTTACTTGTCCATTTTGTCAGTTTTTCTTTGTATTCCTCATTAGATCATTGTTCCTACCTTTTTCTCATTAGCCCCGCCCCTTTTATTGTCCAATCAGCTCACTCAGCCACTTGTGTCTTATTCAGGTGTTCCTTGTCTCATCAGGTTGTTTATATTTGGGTCCCTCCTTTCTTTTCAATCTTGGTTGTTATTTCAGCATGTTGTCTGAATTATCTAAATGGCAACCAGCCAGATATAAAATGACAAACAAAATGACAAAATTGTTTTTTTTTCCCCCAGTTTTTAGTTAGTTGCTATATCTGCGCTGTTTTTAAAATATGTATTTTAAATGAAGCGAAGTTGAGTTGAGCACATTTTTATTATGTCGGCCATCACATCTTCAGAATGATAGTGATGCAAAATTGTCTAGCTTACAAAAAAAGACATTTTTTGGTATCCTGGCAAATCAAATTCACTCACACACACACTCACACACGCACGATATATTAGGCACATCAATTTACTTTACAAAATACTTGATAAAAACACAAAATCACATTTTAGGATACAAATATAGCTTCAGTGTCCTTACATCCACATTATATTGGATTATAAAATCGAAACAGTATAAGCTCATATGTATTTCATTCCGAGTCACAGGATAGCAGCGGGACTCAAAACCACAAAAAGGACATTTGTAAGATATTGATCTTCACACCATCATTAGCTGCTTGACTTCAATTTGATGTCCTGTACATTACATTCTGACACTCTGGCTCAGTTTGTGAGCCATGTGTCCATAATGTTACACAAAAATGCCATATATATATATATATTACTACATACAGCATAATGTTACTTTAAAGTCACTTTCTTATATTACAGTTGCGGAATTGCAAAGTGGCATGGTGACCAATCAGTGTTGCTGGGCCAGGAGGCGGGACTTAAACAGAATCAGAGAGAGGAATACATTAAAGTGATTCGCAGTTCCGAAATTCACCCAAATATGTTTTTCTTTCTGAAAAATGCCGAAAGATGTTGCAAAAATTTGTCTACAAAGAAAAGTAGAGCAGTGAATCGGTGTCAAGGAAGTAGAGCGTCCCGTTGCTGATTTGCGATTCGCTACTCGAGTTCGCCTCGTCGTAAATTTTTATGGGAATCTTATTGTCTGGAAAACACGTCTTGAAATATGAACTGAAATTGTCCGTAATTGTGACAGTTCTTGTTCTCGTTTATTTTCCAAGCTCAGCTCATTGTTCGTAGTCTTCACTGCAAGTCAAGGGGTCGCAGGGTGGCTCTCAGATGGCAGCGTTTGTGCTTCATGGTGAGGCCATACTCGGGGGTCATGTCCACGGGCTCGCCGGGTATGGTGTGGAATTGCAGCCTCTGGACGATAATAGCCAAGAAGAGGAAGACTTCCTGCCGCGCGATGACCTCGCCGATACAGCGGCGCTTGCCCAGGCCGAAGACCATCACCTTCTCGCCTTCTTGCTTATTAAGCTCTGTGCCGTCGTCACTCAAGAAGCGTTCCGGGTTGAAGGATGTCGGATCCTTCCAGAGCTCACTGAAAGATGCGGAGAAAATTTTGTTCACCGCAAACCGGGCAATTATAGATTTAGCGTTCCACTTACGGGTCGTGATTGATTTGCCATTGATTGATGAAGACGCAGGTGTCTTTAGGAATGAAGAAGCCGTTCAGAGATGTGTCCTTTGTGGTGCTAGGAAGACAGCAAGGTTAGATGTCACGCTGTCACTACATCTGGAAAAAAAACCTTACCAGTGAGGGATGGTAAAGGGCAGGAATGACGAGTGACGAAAGATTTCCAAGATGAAGGCCTCCAGGAGGGGCAGGTTGGCTTTGTCGGATAAAAGAGGAGAGCGCTGAAGTCCCACTTTGTTCTCTGGAAATGAAAAGATTTGATAAATTGTCTGCTCAGATGCAGGGAGGGGGAATTCTGCTTTTCAGGTACTTACTCAGCTCCTGATTAAGCCTCTCCTGAATCTCCGGGTAAGCCACTAAGTACATGACGGACCAGGACAGGGCGGTTGAGATGGTGTCGAACCCTAAAGTGGAATCGAACTTCAGTTGATCTATTCGGAGGTGACTTTTGATCAATGCTGATGGTACAATAGTCAGATGTCGTAACATCCCTGGAACCACAAGTTATCTCCACACCAGAGATCTGAAGGTGGCTATTAAGAATCCCCATCTAGGATGTCACACCATGAGACACTCACCTCCAAAGATCTACAATAGCATTCTAGACCGGAGACTACCAATCCCTTCGGCGGTTCCCCATAACTTCAAAAACATGCTCTAAAGATCTCCAGTAGCCTCAAGACCTTAGCTACCAGAGATCTCCAGTAACCTCTCTCGCCAATAATGACCCAAACGAAATAAATGGCTATGCTAACGAGTGAAGTCCAAAGAAGAACTCCAACCAACCTGCTCCGAAGAGGTCGTTGACGATCCCTACGATCTTGTTATCCGACACCTGGATGTTAGAATTCTCGTCCAGCTTCCTGTCCTCGCAGTGATCGATGAGGGAGTCGGTGATATCCCGAATATTGTCCTAAAATTGGACACAGTTTTGACCCACCAATTATAATTTCAACACACCTAAACTCATGAACACACTTTTTTAGCGTAGTTTAAATGTATTTGAAGATTTTGAACACAAAAATCGTTTGTGCATTTTGCGTGATGTCACAAACACTGCGTCTGTCTGGCTAAGATGAGGCTGATAGAAAGTTTCTCTTCTCAAAGAATTCATAAGTTGAACAAAACTGAGTGAGAAATTGGAAGAAATTATGATTACTGATGGCCGGGCAATACCTTGTTGAAAGAGGCGTAGTGGTCAACCACAATCTTCCTGACAAAGGTGTTGAAACGGTTATTGATGTCCACAAACGCCTTCATGCTGGCACTGGGCAGATACTGAAGAGCCGGGATGAAGTCGGCGGGATTGCCGCTGCCCACCACCTGTCCGAATTCATCGCTCAGGTTCACCAGGCTCAGAAGTTCTTGGTCGTCGTGGTCGTAGCGGCGCCCGAAGCACATTCCGCAGATGACGTTAGCCACGGAGACGACGATATGCCGAAAGGGGTCGAAGCTTCCGTCGGCTTTCATGACCTTCTCCAGCTGCTTCACCAGATACTCGCCCTCCTTGCAGATGTGCTCCTCCAGCATGCACGAGTACTGCGGCGAGGTGCCATCCAGAGTTGCGAAAGACCTCAAGGCGCTGTAGGCCAACTTCCGGCGAGCCCGCCACACACCCGCTTGGTCGGTACTGAAGGCCAAACTCTCGCCGTCGTTGATGTAGCGGAAGGAATACAGGTCGGGCCTGCCGGAGAAGTCCTCTCCCTGTTTGATGAGCGCCTGTCGCACCGTTTCGCCGCCGCTCAGCACCACCACGGGACGCATGCCGATCTGGATCTTGAAGACGGAGCCGTAGCGCTGGCTCATGGCGGTAAGACTCAGGTAAGGCCTTTTCCCCAATTGCAGTACGTTGCCGATGATAGGGAGGGGCTTGGGCCCCGGGAGCCTTCGGAGCCCCTCGGGAATGTCGCCGCGCATGGACTTGAGCAGCAGGTAGACCAAACACAACGTGGTCACGGCCACCAGACCCTCCGACACGGACAAGGCCCCCACTAGCGGTAGTATCATTAGCGTCATGGCAACCGGCTTTGAAATTTCTGGCTGGAATATCAAAGCACCTGGAAATAGAGGCAGAGGAGCGTTGGGGCAGGCAAGTTGTGCAGCATGCCAAGAACAAATAAGTCTTGCACCTTTTATTAATTTATTACATAATTTATATGTTTATAACATTAATGAAAGCGTGAATATACAGCAAAAGATCTGCAAATTTACTCCGATCGCTATCTTACAAAGGTAGGAATCGGACGCCTATATGAAGCTGAAGAAATGAATTTACCTTGAAGCAAAGAGATGCAATCCGAGAGGAGTCAACAAATTCCCAAAAGCTCAGGCCCGAGTTGACACTTCTTGTGTCCCCAAAAGCCAGAAAGGGCTTCTGCTTTATAGCGTGCTCCTCCACTTCATTGGCTGCAGCCCGTGATGTAATCACCCCTCCTTCTGTTTGTTATGAATGAAGTCTAGTGCGCTGAGAAGGTGTGTGTGTGTGTGTGTTTGCATGTGCGATTGCATGTTTCGAAATGCTCTCGTGCATATGCGGCGGATATTCATTACTTGAGCATGCTTTTATGTTGTTGATGAAGTCATTACGGGGGCCTTGATTGGTTTAATTTTTATGACTGAAAACCCGAAATGAAAAATCTAATTGTTGTGAGAATAAAGCTGTAATGTTTCCACAACATTTTTTTTTTTTACAGCTGAGGTGTGGCATAAATCTACACAAAGTTTGTTTTGGTCTTTTAGCTGATGCCCGCAGCTTGCTGCAGGTTAAAACGGGTGTTTGCGCCGTTTTGGGTGTGAACACGGACGACACCTTTCGCCGCCAGCAGCGGCGGCTCTTCAAATTCCCCTTTAAAAAAAAAAAAAAAAAAAAAAAAAATCATTTACATGACAGAAGGAGAAACTGACTCTGCAGGGGGTCTAAGTGTGCAAATTCTTCTCAGGAACTTCAAGCAGAAAAAAAACCAGGCCTAATGTCATGACAAAAAGTAATTATTACAGGAATAAAAACAAAAAAATGCAAGGTTGCAAAAATTTTCACTCGTCATGTTACGAGATTAGAAGAACAATGTGACAAGAATTTAATTGCCGGTCTAATATCCCCTGCCGATAAATTTACAATATCATTTGTAGGTCATGATGTGATGGCTGCTTGATACACTCGACTTTGATTACTCACTTGCACGTTCAACAAAAGTGACGACTCAGCTGTTTTGGTGTGTTTAATATGTGAATTTTGTTGTATGGAATTACACGTGGAGTCTAATAGTGCAGGGGTCGTGTCAGGGGGAGGGGGGGGGGGTTGCGCCGGGGTTGGGAAGGGCATCATGACAACATCTACCACCCAAGCAGAGCTAAGTCCTGATAAAGCACTCGGGTCGAATGCCATTGCGTGCTAGTACCTGTTAGCCGGAGTTAAACATTGACCAGTTGCGTGAGAGCGCAGAGATCAAACCTTCACCTCCCCTTTGAGGTTGCGAACCTTGGAGGGCAGGGTGTGTGTGTGTGTGGGGGGGTTGTGGAGGAATATCCAAATGCGGGGGTAGACCAGTTCAATATGATCGTTTAAAAAAAAATTCTCAGAGAGTTTGCAAAATGAAAAAGGTTTAAAAAAAATAAACGACTTCTGGAATGTTATAAGACAAAAGTTGCTGTGTTAATAGAATTACGTTATCATCTTCTTTGAGATTATCGAGATAAACTAGAAATAATGTTTCAAAAGAACTAATGAGATTAAACTACTAATGAGAAACCCTGTTATGAGAATAAAGTTGTAATTTTACCGGAACAAAATTGTATTTTTTCCCATAATATTAAATTAAAGCTTCATTTTTGTAATGTTATGATCTTCCCACCTCCCTTGATTTATTCATCATCACTCCTTGGGAAGTTTTGGTGAAACAGCTGAATTGATGTAAAATAAAAACTTTGATGAAACAGTTAATGATTAATGCTCACGTCCGAAAGGATTAGTTGCACATGTGGCATTTTTTTGTGCGAAAACAAGGTCCGATGCCAAGATTGTGCAACATCAAGCTTTGTGAAACAAAACAAATAAAACACGCACACAAAAAAAACAAAGCTGTGAATTATTGTATTGTAATCTGCTTTATTTCTTTTTTTTTTTTTGTCCTGTCGTGTTAATATTAATAGCTAATAGCATGGTTTATTGGCTTATGTGCAAATCCGGCCTTGTCGCAGCCAAATTATTTTGACAAGGTTTCAACCTTACCAGCCAACGATAAATAAATTAATAAATACAAAGGTATACATGAATAAAAAAACAAAAACAATAAATAACAATAAATAAGTAAAAATAAATAAAAATAAATAAAAATAAATTTAAAAATAAATACTGTTTTAGGCACGCCCAATATGCCAATTAAATTCCATGTGCAAAATGTATTAATGAATATGATATGCATTGATTGGCAATGTTTGTCCACCGAAAAAAAACAATCAAGTCCATAAAACCAAAACGCAATGATAGCGTGGCCAAAAGTAGAGACAGGTACAAATTATAGTGCTATTAGGCTGGATTGTTGGGTCCTGATCCAGCGGGTGCGAGAAAGTGTGTGCGTGCGTGTAGTGTGTGTGAGCGTGCGTGCATGCAGGCGGTGCTTGCGTGAGAAGCGGAGGCTGGGTCCAGAGGAGGGGAGGGTCTCGGACTTGCGGACAATCCTAAATCTGCCAGCTCAAGTCACGCGAAGGCGGCACCCACTGCAAAAGACACACGAGGCTCTTAAACTGGCAGAACAAAGAACAACGCACGACCACCACTCCGATCTGTGCGTGTGTGTGTGTGTAGTGCGTGTGTGTGTGTAGTTCAAGCGAGGATCTGGCGGCTTTGGAGTCATGCAATGTGCCACTCAGCCCTCACTCATCGTACTCATGCAACACGAGAAGGCAGCGAGGAATTGCACTGCTCTTTCAAAACAAGTTGAACAAATCAGGATTAAGATGCTGTCGCAAGCGTCCAGCAACACTTGATTCTAGGTCGGTGTTGCCAATAAGCATTAGGGACACAGCCAAAATCAAACAATAGTTTTAAATCGCAGAGGAAAAAAGAAAGAACCGTAATTTTCGGACTATAAGTGGCGTTTTTTTTTCATAGTTTGTGTGGGGGGGCGACTTATACTCAGGAGCGACTTCTATACATATATATGTTTTTTTTCACTTTTTGGGCATTTTATGGCTGGTGCGACTTATACTCCGGTGCGACTTATAGTCCGAAAATTACGGTAGTACTTTATTGTGAAGAAAAAGCAATGCATTTCTGCGGGGAAATTCTATATAGCAGGGGTGTCAAACTCAAATTTTATTCGCGGCCATTATGACTGTCAATCCAAATAAATGTATGAGGACCTCATATTAAAAGCTTCAAAACAAACTGACAAATAACTATTTTTCAAATCAGACGAGTAGAAAGTGGTTAAATATTAAAAAAAAAAATGTTTGATTAAAAGTGAAGACAATTTGCAATTCTAGTAATGACGCAAATTTGATGCACAATTTGTCACATAAAATGATGTGGCGGTCCGTATCTGGCCCCCGAGCCTTGAGTTTGACACCTGTGCTAGATAGCATCAAAAAAAGTTCATTGAGGAAAAAAAAAGTTGATTTTTGAGAAAAATTCCATGTGCAATATTTTGATGCCGCCACCTGTGGGGTGAATGGATTATTTTGGCAAACAAAAGTAAACATCATCAGATTTAGATAAATTTGCGAACTTTATTAGAAAGTTTTTGTGACACAACTTTGTAGTGAAGGCCACACAGCTGGACAGTAAGGTCACATAGCGGAGAGCAGTTGAGGAATGGCTGGTAGAAGCTTCTTAAACAGATTAAAAGTGATCACATGGTCCCTCGCAGGAAGTGAGCTACTGTTAGCAAGTTAGCTGAGCTGAGGGTGAGTATCAGGACACGCACAAAAGCAGATGAGCTGGAATGAATGCAAGTTGACTCCCTGTGTCTTTTCAGGCCTGGATTCTTAAGCCTTTTTTTGTGGGTCTATCTTGGGATAGAAAAGTGAAAACAGGTTCAGATGCTGGATTTTTACAATTGATTGTGCAAACAGTTTTACAATTTTAAGAGGCGCTACTGTGGGAGCTTGAAAAGAAAATTGTGGAGTCATTGTGTATTTTCAGGCTTGGCTTCTGAAGAATATTTTGTGGGTCTACCTATGATAGATGTGCCTGACAAATTCCATATGGCTGAATGAAAATGCCAGCAGGTTTTACAATTTCAAAAGCTTGAAACTAAAATAGCATACTGTGTATTTTCAGGTAGTTTTTTTTTTGTGGGTCTACATGCAAGGCAAATACACAAATTTCTAGCTGTAAATGAAAATGGTTACAGTTAATTAAGTTTAAAAATATTTCTGAGCTGCATTGCAAGAGTCAAAACAAACAAGAAACAAAATGGTGGACTCCCTGTGTATTTTCAGGTAGGGATTTTTGAGACATTTTTGTGGGTCTACTCATGATAGAAATTCCTACCAAATTTCACATTGCTCTGGGAAACTGGATTTTGTGGCTTCTTTTATTTTGCGTGATTAAGCAGATGTGCAAACGTTAAACGGATTATTTTGGTACGCGGGTCACACATGAATGTTGACGGTGACCTCACCGACTTTACAATTTTATTTTTAGGTCGGTATAAGGTTTCGAGGTAGGCTGTTTTTGTTTTACAATAATGGATTTCTTACTTCTATAGCAATACATAGAAGACGATGACAGTTTGTTTTTATAATTTTATATCAATATGATTGGATTCGGAATAAATTTGAGGCGCTGTCACTGGTTTGCAGAATGGAAGTGGTCATCTAAGCGGTCGTCAGTGCACCCTCCAGTGGACAAACTTAGCAACAAAGTTTTCTTTAATTAAAAATGTTTTAATTTAATATTTAGTATTATTTATTACTTCTATCTCTGTCCTGTTCTTGCTTACTCTGAGCTACTAAACTCTGAATAGACAATGACAGTCATGATTTTTCCTTTTTAGTTTGGATTTTAATTTTTTCGTGCTTTAGAGTTTCTGTTGTTTATTTTCTACCAGTTCCAACCCTCTGTTCCATTCCGACAGTTCGTGTCAAAGTTCCTGCTTATGATTGACGTGCCATTTTTATTTTCTTCCGGGGGGTCGGGTCGCGACAGGAGCCGCCACCGGGGTCAGCAGAGGTCACATGCAAGCATCACGCTTCACACGCAACCCTGAATGCATGCATGTGTGTTTGTGTGTGTGTGCGTTTGTGGATCACCTTCCCTTCCTGACCAGGCACATATAACAGATTAGTAAGTGAGCTAATGGTCCCCCCTTAGCCACCTCGCCTCCTCCCACTTTTACAGCCCTCATACAAGCTGGCGTGTAACAATAGTTGCGTGCGGAAGGATCTCAGTCATCCATCTTTCTGTCACCTTTGACTTTGTGCTACTAAGGTGTCATAAGTGAGTGCAAGTAGGCGAGGAAGAGGATAAGGAGGGGGGGGGGGAGCGAGGGGGAAAGTGTTCGTGAGAGCAAAACATTTTCAACTTGCATGTTTGAGGAGAGTTACGACCCTCCACCGGGAAATAATTGGCCTGTCGTCAGCAAAGTCGCTCGGGGCTGGCTTTATGAGATGCTAAAAATGCTCGGTTTGAAGTACGACAATACAGACGTTTGAAAATAGGGGACAATGTTTTTGTGAAGTACGTGCATGATTGTTTTTAAAAGCTAATTAATCTTTTTATTGATTACACAATAAATCACATGTTTATTCAAAAACAGGACATTATTTTATTTGGAAATGGATTCGGAGAAACACTGTCCCCCGCATGCACTTCACTATTTCTACTCGATTCTATAGGGGGAAACGTACGGAGGCCAGCAGCACGCAAAACAAGTCATGCGTGGCTCACATCAACCCTTCTCACTCTGTTTCAGTTGCCAGTATCTTTTTTTCAATTTGAATAATATTTTAAAATGTTTTTCTGATTAAAAAAAAAAAACTCAATTGGCTGGCGATCAGTTCAGGGAAACAGCATGGTCATTTTTCTTGGTTAAAAAATATTGAAATCAATCATGAACATTTTATTAATTAGTAAAAAGAATCAGCGTAATATTCTTTTATTTACCGGTATTTTTTTTGTATTATTTTGTCAATATTTGTGTGAATTACAACATTTTTATTTGGATTGAAAAAATGTTTATTGCATATTTTTATTCATTTTCTATTTGGAAAATTCAGAGTCATCTTTTGTCCATTTGTTTAAATTACTTTTTTTAGGTTATTATTATAAAAACAGTAATACAATAAAACAATTAAATCCTTATAAAATATAAATTAATATTTTAAAAATGTTTCCTCTTTTCCCTCGTGAGGATCACGTTGACACAACAGCAGCGAGGAGGAGCTTTCCAAGTCAAAGAGGTTCATCCTTTTGTGTGACCCCCCCTCCCTCCAGTGATCCCTCTCTTGAATAGAGGATCTCGGGGGGTTAATGATTGTGCATTGCGTGCAGACTGTGTTTGCTCTGTCAGAGCCAAGGGTCGCCGGGCCTGTGTACAGAAAGAGCAAAGGGACGTATCGCTCGCCATTTTTTTCCTATCACAACAATCGGGCGGCCGCTGTTTTAGACGGCACGCCAAGTTCAGCACAAAAAAAGTCGGACCAAATCCTCCTTGCCAGTAGTTGGCGCCACCTCGACACAATGGTGACAGCGTCAAAAAGTAAAGTCTGAAGTTAGATTAAAGTTTATATTCATAGGTATTTGAGCTGAATACTCAGAGTGAAAACTCGTACTCGTATTGGCATGAAAACAAGTGTAGAAGAAGAATCGGCTCACGCACATGCCCTGTGTGTCGCAATACTCACTGTGTGTGTGTGTTTTGTGTGATCTAGTGCAGGTGTAAACAAGCGTGTGTGCTGGATGCCAATGGGCGTCACCAGCCTTATATAAACTCTGATTCCTGCAAGGTGTTATTATAGTCGGGCCCCCTTTTAGGGACGTGAGCCAACCTTCAATACAAACAGTTAGATTCTGTCCCAGGTGTGAGCAAAGTATGGTATGTGGGCCTCATGTGGCCCCCTACAACTTGACCCAGCGGAGTACAGACAGAAGCAGTTTTAGTCATCAATATGATCTAAATACCTTGAAAATTATTTTTTTTTATGGTAAAATAACTGGTTAGTTAATTTATTGTAGCATTCCTTCGCTTAATCACTAGTGTGACTGCCACCATTGCTTCTGGATTTGATCCGAAGCCATCTGAGCATTCCAGGTATAATTAAAGAGCAGTCAGCATTGTACAATGTCTGCGCCAAAACATGACTAAGCCTCGGGAGACGCGGTGGCGGCGGGCACAAAACTTTTGTTTGATGGAAGTTTGGATACTGACTCATCGTATCAGCAGCACGCTACTGTAAACTCATTACTGATACACAATGAGCATCCATCCATCTATTTTCCATAGAGTGTGTTCTCATGGCAGGTGAGCTGGAGCCAGTCTGATGATTTGGGGCAAGTTGTAGACCCTAAACTGGTGGCTAAAAACTGCCTGGACAAAAAAAGCATTAAGACAATTTGTTTGTGGTATGCGGGAATAGACCAGAGTACCTGTCGAACTCCAGAGCCAAAATTCAAACACAGAACCTCTTGACTGAGGCAGATGTGCTAACCACTAAGTAATTTTATTCAAATTTTATTAGTGAAGACAGCAAGTACAGTAGTAGCAAAATTAACTTAGTATTTTATTTATTATTTATTTATTATTACTATTTTTATTATTTCTTTTTATTATTTATTATGTATTTATTTATTCCATTATTTTGGGCAACGTATTTCGTGAGGTTTTTTTGCTAATTAGCAAAATAATCACTTTCCAGGTCCAATAGAAGTTTTACAGTTAGTTCTTTTTCACACCGCCAAACACAACATTAAGATTTATAAACATGGCGTGTCCTTTTACAAATAACCATTATGACTTCAGAAGGGGAAGTTCTTTATTGGAGCCCGTTTAACAAGTTGCGTGACCCTTTACAGCGGGATGAAAGTGACGAGATAAAATGAGCGAATTCCCACCCTGCCAAAGTCCTTTCAAGTGTACGTGAAAGACTTTTTCTATGGGCGTAAAAGTTTCCTGTTGGCTTCCCCGCCCTGCACGAAAAGGCGCTGCACACACCTGGTAGAAGGCTCGCACGCACACATACCAGCACTTAAAAGACGGCACGCTCACGGCATGAAAGTTACGACTTGCTGTTTTTTTTCACGCACGCAAACATACGCACGCGACAACTCGGCAGACGAGATGGACCAGGAGGTCATACACAAGTAGAAGTAAAAATCATGCTTAATGTCACACTTACGGGGCCTTTTCCTGGTCACAAGTTTGCATGGGTACCCGTTGCTAGGCAGATTTGACGGGGCTTGAACAAAACTGCCCCGCAAATTCAATGATCGTACGAATGTGTTTTCAAACACATTCGAACATTTTTGCCAGTACATTCGAACGTACTCGTGAGTACGCATCAGGGGAAAAATGCTACGTTTGTAGCATTTAGCTAAAAGTATGTTCGAACGTATTTGCGAGTACGTTCAAACCTACTACAGTCAAAAATGTTTTATTCTACATTAGCAGGTCTACGTTTCCATAGATTATCCTTTAAACCAATTAAAGTGCTAACGTTTGATTGTATTTTGTTTTTGTGAGGTCACTCTCCTTTCATCGCAACTTTGCAGTGTACCTTACATTCTTTTTGAAGTTATTGTTGATGTTCTAACACCGTACGAACATCAAGGTGAATTCCGTATTCCCTCAGATGTACTTTGTGTCGGGGTTAATCTGGAACAAATTCACCACAACAGATCCAGTTAATTGTCTGATTACGCAGACAAGTCAGTACAAGATGTTTTCTTTAATATGAAAAAAAAACAACCTGTGCCCCGAAGGTGATGTTAAATATTCACAGCGCTAATAAGACAAAAGCACAGCACAGATGCTGTAAAAAATGAATCCAAACACTGGAACAGAATGTACTTATGATTGCTTAGATAAGCGCTTCAAACACGGCAACCTCATGTGATGGCCTTTGACCAAAGCAGATTTACATCAAGCGTGCTCCAGTTATTCCGCATTTTATACATAACAAATTTATTGAAAAAAATGGATCCAGTTCGTTTTCTCCTCCAAATTCTGTGAAATCATTAACAATTTTAAAAAAACAACAACCAAAATGTGCATATTAAAATTTCCATAGTAGGAATTGTAATATTGTATATAATTCTATGGTTATGATGAAATAAGCTCCTTTTCATAAGGAAATTGTTAAAAAAAAAAAGACTTGTGTGATTTAGTAATTCAGTGGTTGCGTGTTGCTTTGCGTGCCATGGCCACTGTGGTTTGGCTCCCGAACGTCAACTCGAAGTACTCTGCGGCTTTCCATGGGAATTGTTACAACTTGTATTTGTTTTGCAGGGGAATGTAATAACGCGCATCATCATATTCATCGGTAGAACATTCCTTTTATTATGGATTGACACGAAAAGACGTCTGTACCCACGCAAGCGGTGGATATGATATCGCTGAGTATTTAGCTGCAACTCGGAATTCTGGCTTTTAAATCTTCTGGGAGGTCGAAATATTTGGCAAACGGACAGTAGACATGATCACACAGCTTAGCTATGTGCTTAAGAACAAACTAGCGAGATAAGCTATCAGTGGCTAACACAGCTAACAGAATTCTTCTGTCAAATATCATTTGGCTAATTCATTAGCATACAGCTAACAGGGCTACGGGGGTGTCAAACCATGGCCCGCCGGGGAAAATTGGTACGCAGTGTGACTATATTTAGCCCGTAAAGACACTTTTAAAAAGTAGAAATGTTTCTATCCATTTTTATTACCATTCATCTTTTTAAAAATGTGAACAGTTCTTACTAGTCTCTGATTTCAAAACTTTTTAGTCATCAGTTTGTTGTGTAGCTTATATTGTAAATAATATGAGATGTTCATACATTTATTTGGGTTGATGGTCATGATGGCCCTCCGAAGGAAACTATGACTACGATACGGCATAAAAAGGAGTTTTGGTTCCTCAGAGCGCCACAATCAAATATTAACATAAATATAGATTTACAGGTATAGCAAAACTTGGGCTAGCCTGCTAACCAGACCTCGCGCTACACTTGCAACGGTAACCATGAGGGCCCTTTGCGCGAACTTCGTTAATGGCGTGCCACGGAACAGGTCAGAAGGTCGGAGGCGTTGGGGACGTCGCAGACTTAACCGTCCGGTTTTCTCCAAGCATGGTCCGCGTGCATGCGAAGCGCTCGTAAATGGTGCAGGAAGCCGAGGTGTTTGCAGCCCGAGCGCCTCGGGCTTGGGGAGTTTACACAGTGTTGCTATTAATCCGCCCTCTCCGAGATTGAGCTGTACAAGTCTTCCATAACAATGCCTGTCATGCTCGAACATTCCCGTGAAGAGAAGCACAAGTCGTCACGCATGGCTTTGTTTGTATGGTAAACAAAAAGCAGAAGTGGGGCATTTTGGATGCCGTCTTCACATGAAAGCAACATGCTAAGTTCGTTACGTCGTAGTTGCGTGAAAGTCGTAGCATGCATTAGCCACGGACAGGGATATTTTGTCACATTTTGCAGTTTGTTATGCTTTATATGGTTCAAAAAAAGCTGTAAAACCCAAATCTTTTTTTTCAAACTTAGTAATCCAATATCTAAAATATATCAATATCTCAATATCTAAAATATAAGTCATTCTTTTCTCAAATATGCAACATATTCAATAATCAGTTTAATTCTTTGCCATTAAACTAGACAAATATCTTATTATTGTAATATTATGACTTAAATTTCTCCATATTACATTTTTTACCCATGTTTTTTTGCGTAATGCTCAGTTTTTTTCTGTTATGTTCTGACGTTTTTTGCATTTTGAAATTAATTAATTTAATCGATTTAATCAAAAAATGTACGCGACTTTTTTTCTTGACTTGTAATGCTACAACTGTAATTTTAAAAAAAATAAATGAAAAAATTGCAATAATATGGCTTTTGTGTTTCAAAAACATTTGACAATTTTCAGACATTTAGAGATTTCCCCACAAAAACATACAAATGTTTCCTCAAGTTTCTTTTTCTCATGATAGGACTTTAATATACACTGGAATTTTTCTTAGATATACTAAATTTCTTTCCTTGGAAATACAAAACTTTTTTTCTCCATTACATGAAAGTTCATCCAAACTTTTTTTCTCTGACAATATTATGACTTTAATCTTAGATTGTTATTTCTTTCCTTTTCTTTTTCTTTTCAGTCACACACACAGGGAAGTGGGCTGCAGCTCAACATTGCGCCTGGGGCGGGTCACTGCATTTCAAGAATGACTTAGCGTGTCAAGATAGCGTGTCTCGCCGGCAGACCACGCCTGCACCTGTCAGGTGTTTCGTGCAGAAGAGTGTGTGTGCGTGTTAGATACTGAAACTTGTGTGTGTGTGCCGAATAGCCAGGCGATGATAGACATGATGTTATTAAGCCATCCCTGGAATCACAATTAAACAGTAACCGACAGTATTATTTGATGTCACCTTACTCAAATGTTCCTCTGTGCCAACTGTCACATTTTATGTGTCACTGACTCACCATGACCTACATTTGACCTCCCAATGCAGCATAGTTGATGTATGACATCATATATATATATATATATATATATATATATATATATATATATATATATATATATATATATATATATATATATATATATATATATATATATATATATATATATATATATATATATATATATATATATATATATATATATATATATATATATACTATATGTTGGATTTTGTCGAATAAATTGCCCCCCAAAATGTGACTTATACTCCGGAGCGACTTATATATGTTTTTTTTTTCACGTTTTTGGGCATTTTATGGCTAGTGCGATTTATACTCCGGTGCGACTTATAGTCCGAAGATTACGGTATATATATATATGTATTTATTTAAATGAATATAACATAATAAAATATAATATGTCTAATGGAACACATATTTGTTCTTGCTTGTTCAGGCTCTTCTTCTGTTGATCTCCCCTCTGGCGCCTCCCGCAGGCCAAGGGGCGGGCCTCCAATCGCATGACAAGAGCCCGTCAGAAGTGAGCTCATCTCATGTGTTCTTTCTGGCACATGACACGTTTTCTTACTTATTACTTAGTGAGCGAATTGTTTCCTGTTGTTTTGAGGCCCCGGCTGTCGGTTGCCCCGGCAACCGGTTAGGAGACGCCTGTCAAGCGAGACACTTTAAACAAAAGCTTGTGTGTGTCAATAAATGTATAACACACACACACGCGTATGCACACATCAGACAGATAGTGTATGTGTGGGTTTGCGTGTGTGCATGTGTGTGTTTTGAGAGGTGGTGAAGCGAGTCCAGGCAAGACCCCTCTTCACTCTGCAATTATCCCCCCCCCCGAGCTGTTTTTACCTCTGACCTCTGCTACCTACGCTTCTCATAATGACGCCTAACCACGCTAGGGTTCAACAGCGTGTGAAGATTTGCATGTGTGTGTTTAATTATTATATGAAGGCATTTCAATCAAACATTTCCTGCCAAAAAGTTTTTTCTTGAAACAGACCTGATTCTCATTATATTCGTTATGACGTTGTTTTTTTTTAATAGAAGAAATATGACTCAGAGAATATGACTTTATTCCCACTCAGTGCACACTGACAATAAAGAATTCAAATTCCAGGCGAGAATCTGTGCTTGCATGCTAACCTGCAGCAATAGGAGAGAACGCTAGCAATAAGGCTTGTCCTTTCAAGTCCATTATGTCCTTCAAGAATTCTCATTTTTTCTGATAATGTCACCAGCAGCATTCCAATAAGTTCAGGTACTGAACATGAGGTCCCCTTGGCCGGACCCCCACTCGGTGAAATCGGGCTCCCCGACAGAGGGATAAGAGTCCAACGAGATGCCCCTTCTCTCTCCAAACACTTTCTCCTGAAGCTCGATGATATCGTTGCGAATGTCGGCCATCATCAGCAGTAGGAAGTCAAAGGAGCCAGGGGGGCCCTGACAGACAAATTGCATTGTATATTTATATACATTTATTTATACAAATAGATATTCATTTATATATATAAAAGTTTTGCATTTGTTCCATTAAATTTATCAACTTACAGGGGGACCACTGGGACCATCGGCTCCTCTATCACCCTGAAAATGAAAAAAAATATATGTGATATTGTTAACAACTAAAATCACTTAACATGTATTTGTACATACGTATATAATACAAATAGTATATTTGAGACTAAAGAGATTCAGTCATTGGTTCATTTTTAGCTCCTGTAAGACATTTTTGTAATTGCCAGTTTGGCCACCAGAGGGCAGCAGAGCATCTTATGAACATATTCAACATAAACATGAGGGAATAGTTTTTATATACAGTACACAAAATACTATAGTATGTGCTATAAAGATATTGAACTGACCTTTAAACCATCTCTTCCGGGGGCCCCGGGTGGTCCCTGCATAGAGGATAAAACACGATTATACTCTAAATACAATCCAGTCCTGTTTTGCATTTGGTTCTTGTTTATTTATTTACCACTGGTCCTCTGCGACCTCTTTTGATGTGTCTCAGATCAGGCTCTGGACCGATGGGTCCAATGTCCCCCCGGGGGCCCCGAGGACCTGGGGGGCCTCCCTCGCCTGAGTCTCCTCTAGCTCCTGGACCCCCTGGGTGACCTGTGGAGAAGGTAGCTTGGTAAATAATAAGTTGATGCTTGGTTTGGTCGGAATATATCTAAGTAAGGAAGGATGTGGAATCGGCAGGAAAATTAAAAAAAATAGGTTGGGACGTTAGGCGGGCTATATTAGTTACGTATTAAGCATCACCTGGGACTCCAGGAGGTCCTGGAGGTCCAGGTAGACCAGGACGGCACAATCTGTCAGGATTTTTTCCCGACCTCCTATGGGAAGGTTTGTCGCTGCGGTTGGCCAGCAGATCAGAAGCCTTCAATCACATCAAGAATTTTAAATCCACTACACTCCAACTATAAACCACAAGCTGCATGAGATCTCTGGCAAGGCTACCTGCGGACTGGCCAGCCTCAGTTTTATTTGCAGCAGACTGCTTTTCATGGTCATGAAGTCCTGGCAGGTAAAGGAGCAGGTGCCCGCGCTCATTAGCGTGTCTGACTTTCCTGATGAACTCACTGAAAATCAGAAAAAGACAAAATAGAACAATTGAATTTTTCTACTTTATCTAATAATTCGGAAAATGCAATCCTAATACTCATAATGATTTTTATTAGTATATCAAAGCTCATATATATACACAGTAGATCACATTTTATTATATATTATAATTTCAAATATTTACTCTAACTTAAAACAAATTCACGGTTGCTTTAAATCCGACACAAATGAGCAATACGCAATGATTTGCGGTGTCTGCTCCCCCTCAAAATATATGATACATTGTTGTTGCGGCTTTGGCAAGCCGCGCACACTGCTTGGATTTATTGCTCCGCTTCATCTTTTGGAGTTACAACATCCAAATAATAAACTGCTCCATATGGACTGGATATAAATATACAGTATGACTACATGTCTATACTGCACATGGAATAGCCTTTTAAATTTTCATAGCATAAAATATGTTTCACGTGCAGGTGCACCTGCCATGATTGAAGTCTTCTTGTATGTTTTATTTAATTTATGCTATTTAAGCCAATTTGATACTCAAATACAGGCAATGTGGATATTTAGCGGGCACGCAACTAAAAAAGGCTAAATTGACACCACATGTTTCATTATGACAAAGCGATTTCAGTTTTCTTACAGTTGTGCACGGCGATGCATGAATGTTGGTCGGGAGCCAGAAGGTATCCACTTTGGCATCGACACAAGTAGCTGCCACCCGTGTTGACGCACTCATGCTCGCACACGTTGCCGCCAGACTCCTTGCATTCGTCTATGTCTGCACCAAAGGGGGGAAAAAAAGATGCAACATTTAATTGGAACCACTAATTGGTTGAAATAAATAAATAAATAGAACAGAATAATATATATTTTTTTTCCGATTAATTGATGAATGAATAATCAATTCCAAAAAGATTAATTTGTGACAGCCCTAATATGTATGTACCGTAATTTTCGGACTATAAGTCGCGTTTTTTTTCATAGTTTGGGTGGGGCGGCGACTTGTACTCAGGAGCGACTTATAGTCTGAAAATTACGGTATATATGTCTTCCAGCCTCTGACATCAAACAGATGCTTGATGATACTGACCAAGACAATAAGGAGATTGGTGGTTGCGGTGTCTCTCCCGATCGAAACGATAACCTCGATAGCATGTACACACCACCCGTCCGAAATTGTCTGTGCACTGTTGCTCGCACGGCGACTCGGCACACACGTCCACGCCTGCGCAGAAATAAAAATACATGGAGGGGGCTGTCAAAAAATTAGGCACGGAACAACAACTAGCGAAGGATTCTGAAAGTCCGGAACGTCCAGACAAGAGTGACTTCTGACCTTTGACTTGTCACTCAATTCCGTTACCGTTTTTTTCCGTGTATAGTGCGCAAAATTTTACTAATTTATTGTCCTAAAATCCGGGGTGCGCATTATACATGGGTACAAAAAAAAAAAAAAAAAATTTTTTTTTTTTTAATTTTTTTTTTTTTTTTTAAGTCCCAATGATCGTCACACACGCAGGGAGGCAATGGGTCCCATTTTTATAGTCTTTGGTATGGTCTTAACTAGGCTGGATGTAATTTTTTTTGTTGGCGTTGATTTCTCCGACTGCCCGTAAACGCACCACCGCGCTTCGTGCGCGCACGGGACAGCAAACGAGCAGGTGATCGAGCAAGCGTCTGATACGAGAGCATTGCGGTCGCATGGAGCGTGTTTGAAGTGAACAGCAGAGAAGAAAGGCAACGTGTTGTGAAATAAAATGCACAGAACGGATGCGCAAGACACGTCAGCTATATAAAGAGCGAGAGTTGTTTTCTTCCTATTAGTTTCAATTCACAGTTTAATTAGCAGTTTCAATCAGCAAATAACAAAATGCGTATTACAGGTAATATTTTATTTCACAACACTTTGCCTTGTTCCTTTGGTCTCTGCTGTTCATCCTAAAACACAAAGGCGCTCTTTAAGCAATGCGACAGTGAGCGCCCGGCGCGCTGCGGTTGCGCGACCGCACCAAATTAAGCTCCCTGCGCAGTGCGCACTGAGGTCCACTTAAATTTTAGAAAGTACATCAGGACTTTAAAAATATCTTCTAAATTTCAGCGACGGCTCTGTCTGACGGCTCGGTCGGCGGCGCGCTACGGTTGAGCGTTCTCTCGCGCGCTCTCTCTCTCGCTCTCTCTCGCTCTCGCACACACGCAAACCGGATATCATACGGAGGCCGCCATTACAGATGCGCAGAACGGATGAGCAAGACACGTCAGCTATATAAAGAGCGAGAGTTCAGTATACCTAAATCCGTATTACAGGTAATATTTTATTTCACAACACTTTGCCTTGTTCCTTTCTTCTCTGCTGTTCACTTCAAACACGCTCCATGCGCACGGAGCGCGGTGGTGCGTTTACGGGCAGTCAGAGAAATCAACGGCAACAAAAAAAATTACATCCAGCCTAGTTAAGACCATACCAAAGACTATAAAAATGGGACCCATTGCCTCCCTGCGTGTGTGACGATCATTGGGACTTAAAAAAAAAAAAATTAAATTTTTTTTTTAAAAAAATTCATAAAAATTGGGTGCGTATTATACATGGGTACAAGCTTTTTTCCAGCATCAGCATGCCATTTTTAGGGGTGCGTACTATACATGGGGGCGCACTATACACGGAAAAAAACGGTAGTCATTTCTTGCTTAAAAAGGAAGTCAAGTCAAAACAATTGTTTCGAATTAAATAAAACTCATCTAAACATTGATATTTGGATTCAACTTGTTGAATCTTGTGACCATCACATTCCCAAATTCAGAGAACAGGTGAGCCGTGAGTCGACACCTGTGATGTCATTTTCAATCAGCAGCAATTGACAAAATGGCAGCCGCTTAAAAAGAATAAAAATGGCTGGTGTTTGCTGCTGAATTCATATTTTAAAAAAGCAAATTAGAATGCATAGAAGATATGATTGAAGAGAAACATCAGCCAAATTCATACTGATGTATTCCATATGAAGCACAAATGGGAGTTCAACCGCATTGGCCGCTTTGTTGTTAATGCCAGAAGTGAGCTTATGTGGCTTACGTGATTATTCGAAAGCGACAAAAAATTTTTTGTAACGCCACCCAAACCAATGTGGTCTGCAGATCTTGTTTTAGCACAGGATGTTTCACAGCTATCCAGGCGACGAAAGCATAGACGTTAAATGTGTGTGTTCAAAAAAGTGTGTTTGACCTACTTTCAGGTAAGCACCTGCCCATCACAAACCTGAAGCCCTCACAGCATTTCCTCCTGAGGAGAAAAAAGGTTTGAAAATTAATATTGTAAGATTATGACGAAGCTAAAAGACGACAACATATGGCAACATTTTTTGAAAGTAGAAAAAAAATTGCAGTTTTTAAAAATAAGAAAAAAAGGAAAACCCCATTGTATTGTGATTTTTATTGCCATAACTATATTTACAATTTATTTTTGTTTCCTATTAATAAAAAAACCCATTGGGAATGTGGCAATTTATTCATTGGGGTATTTTTTTTATATTCACAGCATTTCCTCCTGAGAAGAAAAAAGGTTTGAATATTAATATTGTAAGATTATGACTAAACTAAATGGAGACAACATTTATATGGCAACATATTTTGAAAGTAGAAAAAAATAGCAATTTTTAAAAATAAGAAAAAAAGGAAAACCCCATTGTATTGTGATTTTTATTGCCATAACTTTATTTACAATCTATTTTTCTTTCCTATTAATAAAAAATAAAATTTGGAATGTGGCAATTTATTTATTGAGGTATTTTATTTTGTATCCACGTGTTCTCATCACATGTTCCTCGCATCTACCAATCAGCTCCCTGAACGTGTACCTCGCCCAGGTGTTCTTTGTTGTCTCGTTAGTCTGGTTATATTTAATTCACGGGCGCCATTTTGTTTTTAGTGGTGTAACTAAAACTGACTAGCGTCTTGCAAAACAACTGGAGAAAGAACTGGAGCAAACAAAACCTTGCAAATGGAACTATCGGAATTAATGAGAAAGTGTGGAGGTGAATTTGGAGGGCAATGAGGAATACCTACGCAAGACACGAAAGGCTGAGGGCCTCCATTGGTAAGTCTTGAAAAAAAAATCACCTAGCATAACCCTTATAACTATTTTTTTTTGTAAATGTAATTCATGTCCCCCACTGATCATGCTTCTAAAAATATCATCCTTCGAGCGTCGTTTTTAATTCCTTCCTTGTGTACACCCTAAAAGTGATTTAGGGCATTTGTCACATATGTGGCCCAGCACAAGAGGAAATGACTCAAATGTCGTGACCGCACAACAAATATCACACAAGAGGGGAAGGAAACGCGTAAGAAAAGTGTGCGAATTAGCGTTTTATTCATCCGCAGCCTCCATGCAGCATCATTTTAAATCACCAACCAAACACACACACGCACCAGAGTGAATAATCACCCATAAACCGCCGAGACAAGCCCGAACTGATGAGATCCAGATGATTCTGCCGCTTCAATCCCGAACCGAGGTGGAGACAGGTGGGTGAAAGTTAAGATGAAAATTGTCACTACTTCATTGAGTCCGTCGACAAATCAGTCAGTGAAGGTAATGACTCGCAGATGCGAGCCCAGTCCCCGCGGGAGAAACTCATACCTTTTACGCCGCTCGGATTAAAGCGAGGTTAGGTGACGTGAAGATTCCAATCGGTGTGATTCTGATGTTAAATCAGGCCGAAAGCGCTCTCTATTATGAATGACCTCATTTCTACAAGATATGTAGAAGATATGCCGTGAGGCCAAGTCAGGAACTATCGAGATCCTAAAATAAAAACATTTTAGGGGGGGGGGGGGGGGGATAATTCAGAACACCTCAAAAGGGACATATTGAATGATGAACTGCAAAGTTTCTACGCGGTGCCTGTCAGCCAGCCATTCGGCATCAACGTGTCCCACGGGTGCTCCTGGTAGAGAGCACAGAGGAAGTGGTGGTGTCTGGACGAGCAGATGAGGGCAGCAGGAGAACTGACCCGTGTGTTTTTGTTTTGCTGTGTGAAAGTATGTCAGAGAGACAGGAAACAGGCCCCCACAACACACTCACCGACCGGTGTGTGTGTCCATGTTTTGTGGAGAACTTCTTAGGATTTTTCTTCTGGTATCATTCCTAGAATATGCTCCAGACTCTTATCCCATGCGGGATTTCCGGTCTTTATAGCACGGAATCCTGACGTTCTTTCTCTCGTTGGTGCTTATTTGAAAAGATTGCTTAATGGAGTGCTAATGCCTGCTTCGGGTTACGGTCGAGTCGGAACTGTCAACGCTGAATCTCGACGTTGTCAACCGCCTTGAACATTGGTCTACCATCTGGTCTTAAGGACTTCCAGTTGGTCTTACGGACTGATGTTTCCGTACGTATTTTTTTTTTGCATGAGATGTATGTAAGATATTCTATACCAGGAGTGTCAACCAAATTTTTATCGCGGGCCGTGTCGTGGTCATAGTTTCCTTCAGAAGCCGGTAAAAAGATGAATGGTAACAAAATATCGGTATTTTTCTTTAACAGTGAAGATAATTTTAGTATTGACACAGGAAGTCGATGGTTGTCTTTGCGGGCCGCATAAAATGATGCGGTGGGCCGTATCTGGCCCTCTCGCCTCGCGTTTGACACCGGTGGTCGTATGAGTCTTTGAACGAATGATGACGGCGTTAAAGGTTAAAGATGAGATGTTCAAGAGCCTTCCCATCCAACACCCCGCCTGAAAGGTCAGTTTAGCCTGTAGACACTCACTCACAAACGCCGCCCCCCCCCTCCCTCCGCCATCCATCACCGAGAAGGATTTGTCCTGCTTGTTTGCTGAACGATTTCAAATCTTTCCTGTCGCACTCCCGTCCGATTTGTTTGAGCCACGTAACGTCTCGTTTATTCGAAAGATAACCTGTCTCACCCCCGAGTGTAAAAAACAACAGCGAGTAGCAGATTGAGCGACATGCTCTCCTTAAAAATCTTTATTAGAGGAGACGTCACATTTTGTTCTCACTTCCAAACCGTTCCCAGGTGTCTTAACAGAACTGCCCCACGTGTACCTAATAAAGTGGCCCTTGAGTGCAAAATCCTCGTTGATGTCAATGTTTTGTTGACATCAGCACATGTGGGCAAATCGTGCATTATCGCCCAATTACTGGCATCGGTGAAAGCTAATTGATGAAATATTGGTGCAATATTTACATGTTCTTAAAGTTGTGTTGACAATTTGTGTGTGCGGTCGTGGGTTTTGTGTACAATAAAGTCCAGATGCTGGTTGGGATGAAGGAAATTAGTCATCTGGAGTGTGGAAAATTTGTGTGTTAGCTCAACAAGCCTTACAGATTCCGTTATAAAGATGGATTGGTCTGTCAGATGTTGTAATTCCGATATTAGAATATGTATGTTTGATAGACTATAGGTTGATATTTTTTTTCTTCATCTCTTGGGACAAGTTTTTAAGATATTTGTATCTGTACCTTCGCCAGGGAGGATTTGTTTCCTTTGGATTTACTCTCGCCTCGCTATTCGTTTCCCAAATATTTGTTCGTTTCTGCATGTTTCTTCCAAAGACGAACGACTCTGTTAAATCCATACATGGTAGTTTAAAAATTGAAATAAAAAAGAAAAAATATAAGACATAAATAATATTAAAATAATATATTTTAATATTATAATTATGCTGCCACAAGAGATTATTTTTCTTCTATATTGTATTTAGTATATTTTGAGGATTTTTTTTGTTTTTACATATTCAGTTTGTTATATCAAATTTTTTTGTTTTCACATCACAAATCTACACACTGCTCTTTTTTTTATTGCATTATATTTTAAAAATGTTGTTCATTTAGTTTTTGATTTAATTTTCAACATACTTTATATACTAATTTGGTGTATCGCTGAATTTGTGTACATTTTCACAAATATGTTACCACATGTGTTTCATCAGGAATAATTTGGTAATTGAATGATTAAACTGAACATCTGATTTGTATTTGTGTTATTTTCCAATTATGATTATTTAGACATGAAAGCCAGCCAACATGTTTTACGAAGGCGTTTCCCAGAGCGGCACGTTACAAGCTCTTTTGGTGTTGCTTCCTAATTACAATCGACGCGCATGTGCTCGATTCTTGCGAAGGCGTGACACGCCAAGACCTCCTCCGAGGCCTCCAGGTTCTCGGCTGTTTATTTGCCCGGAGCGCGCTAGCAGGACGCCGGCCTCCGGGGAGCCATCAGAGCTTCACCTCACAGAGGAAGCTTTGACTTGAGCGAGCCAAGCAGGAGGTCCGGATGGGCTTCCGCCGCCAAACACGTTTGACCTGCTTTACTTCCCATGTTACGCCTCAGCTCGTCACCATCACATTCCCATCTTCCTTAAACCGGATCCCAGGTGTCTTTTAAACGTCAATGGCGTTCAAATGTTCTTGTGTCTCGGAAGTTGGCCTGTTTTGAAGTCACTGCTCACCCCACCCCTCAGGAGTTAGGGTGTTGCAGCAAGGCGAGCAGAACAACCCCCATGAAGATAAAATATCGTCAGTGGTCGATGCCACAATTTATTGGGTGTTCAGTTAGTGGATTGGCGCACATTTCGATAAATAGGTCCTCATAAAAGCAAAGTCGGAGCGAGAAGACTTGAGAATAAGTCAGTGTGACTTCCTCAAAGATGATGAGCATTTGGAATGTGCCCTCGACCCCACCGAGGGCTCCGTGTCACCGCAAGAATTTGGCATCGGTGACCCTTCGAGTGTCTTACGATGACACACACACACACACTCACACGATGTCCGCTGGGAATCGCCGTGTTGATTTCGTACCTTGACAGTCAAGCGTGCTTACGTGGGAATGTGTGTGTGTGTATTGTTGGCCTTCTCATTTGTTGTGGTGATCATACACACTACCAGCCTGAACACAGTTAATGAAGACCACATTGTATGAAAAAAAATAAATCATAAAAAGCAGCTGAGGTGGTTTTCCAGAGGGCTGTTCAGGTGCACGCTAATCAGAAAAAGATGACTGGAGTTTTTGTGTGTGTGTGTTGTTGGGGGGGTCACACTCCTCAGGTCCTACCGAGACAATTAGGCTTCCATTAAAGACAGGAAGCCCAACTCGCAAAACAATGACTAACTGAAGCGTCGTTATAATTATAACAAAATGTCTTTTGTTTTCGTCTTTGTCGATTCATTTCATTTATGAGCTTGTTCGGTATTTACGTCAGTATTATTGTACGTCCGTACAGAAAAAAAAGTTTGTTTAGGAAAATGCCGTTCACTTGACTACACAATATATAGAGCGACCATATTTATTTATTTTTAAATCTTTCACGACATAACTATGCCAAATACGAAAAAATAAAAGTAACGTTAAAACTGATAAAAACAATAACAAAGCGTTTAAAAAAAAATAAAATAACAAAAAAACAACAAACCCACTTAAAACAAACTGAATTTTAAAAGCAAAAGTCTAAACGAAATAAAAAGTGTAATGAAAAATCCAAATTTTTTTATAACCCCGGGCTGAACAGACGGCTCACTACGAAAGAGCGGATACAGACAAAATAGGTGACGTGTGCATTTTGGGAATACAAAAATGAAAGTCCTCTGGAAGCCTGCGGCATTTCTTCATCCAGATGAAAAAAAGATACTCGCCGGTGAGGTTGGCCTGTCCCATCAACAAACAGCCTGACACAACAATTCTCTCGAACGCTCTCTCATGCTGTCAATATTTAATTTGACTTTCCTTGGCTTTCCGCTCCAGAAATTTACAACTTCACCTCCCCAGAGTTTCGACTTGCTTCCTTTTTACTTCCCTTCCTTTCTTTCTCTTACTCGTCTTCGTGTCTCTCTATCCTTTCTGTTTACCCTTCAAATATCTTGTTAGCCTGTCTTGCCCCCAACACTGTTTACTTAGCTGGACAACTCATTAGCTATGTTTGTTTTCAATCTAATCTGCCGTGTTAGAGCCACGCCATTTTTCTTCCCCCAGCAGACTTTATGCTCATTACAACTACTAGTCGTGAATGAACACTGACGTGTTCGTTTATGAGCGCAGTTAGCGGCTTTTTAAAGCCAGAGTGGAAGTGAAAGCCAAGTGTTATGCCATAAAATGGAGATGCGTGAAATGAATGATCCTGCTTTAATTGCGTGGCAGATTTGCCGTAGTTTCCGTTATCGGAAGTCTTTGAGCGACTGTTTTCCCTTGCCGTTACCGATGGGAACGGGAGTCAAGAGGGCATGTATACTTTGCCACCAAGGCCTTCCACACTTCATCCCAAAGGACGAGATTTACGCCTGACCGCCAACCTCGGATGACCTCATCTGGTTAGCGCTAGCGTGACACTTGTGAAGCGTAGCGTTTACCCCACCTGACCCGACGTGAACGCCACGGCTACTAGACGGGCGTCTGGCTTGTGTTTCTGCCCGGATGAATCGGAGCAAGAGGGGACAGGAAGTTAGCGATACGCTCCAGGTGGATTCTTTGTTCTAGTGGCTAAGGAACATTTGACCGCCATTAACCAAAATAAAAAAAAATCTGCCCTCCTACGGGTTACGAAAACATAAAGTCCAAATCGAAAGTTTTAAAAGTGAGCCAATGATAACAACATTCATCGTCCGCATCGGTTTTTCCCAGGGTACTTTACGCACAAAACAATGAGTAAGCAAGTGGTAACAATAATAGGTTGTGCGGTAAGTATGTCATGAGCTAAATGTTTAGAAAAGACCACCATCGACACGGATATCAGACAATAAGAGCTTCTTTGGTTTGCTTTAGTTTGGTTTTCTGCTATTTATCACCTCTGCCAAGGAGGTTTTAAAGGCAATATGACAATAAGTCATCCATGTGATTAACAATGTAGAAAAATCAGTTCAAAGCTAAAATAAAAACTCTCAAGCTACCTCGACCTCTTTGGATTTCACATTAGCTAAAACCAGTAGGGATCTTTCAATAAGAAACAAGATGGATGGTAGTAAACAACCACAATCTATGCCACACAGCTGTTTTAGGTTTTTTCTTTCGACATCAAACAATTATTCCTATACAATCAAAGGCTGTTGATTAGCTTGCACACGGTTAGCTTGTGTTAGCATGCATACCGTTTGCTAGTATACGTCACACGGTAAGTAACAATATCTTTTCATTGTCGGAGAATTTAATCAGAATGTCTCCTTGAAGTGCGCTCAATTATTTACTATTGTTTTGTAGCCTGCTAGCCCTGCTAGCTTGTCCCTGTCGTTTTCAACATTTGTTGTTCCGGTCACTTTTACTCCTTGAATTCCCATTACAAGACAAGATAACGCGAAGAAGCACAAAGATGCTAATAGAACCCTTTGCCTGTTTTTGTCAGAGGTGGTTGTTTTTTTTTCCTCCCTGTGGTTTCTATGGTTGTTGTCCCATCAGAATTGCCGTCAGTTGTGGCAGGCCGGATTCTGTTTTATTTCGACACATTACTTGAGGGAAAGAAAACTGATAGGATCGAAGCGAGGTTGTTTTTGGTCATTTATGTGAGAGAAAGTGGACATATTTGGAGAACAATATATCATGTTTAGAGAAATATCAGCCTGTGGTTTATGGTATAAAATGAGCCACAGAGAACAAAGAACATTATTCTTGGAAATGAAAACAATTTTGTTCCTAACAATTGCGGACTGCTCATCAAAAATCTTAAACGACACATGTAAGTACTTGGATACGCCGAGACGCACAGAATCTTTCCTTCAGGGATTCAGGCTGGAAACTCCTGGCAGACATTCCGACAAGAACGTGGATGTGAATGCATCAAAAGTACGACGACACAATCCAGACTTGACTTGCATGGGAACGCTTGCTGGCCATGTTCACGGGAGAGAAACCCTGCACGGGCGCCCTAATGAGTCAAGACAGGAAGCCGTTGCGGTTTAAGTGTAATGTCAACCCTGCGTCGCCCAGGTCCCGAAGCAGAGGAGCCTCTTTAAAGGTCATTCAGAGACCCGAAATATCTGCTTTTTCTCATCCAAAGTGACTTGTTTGCTCGGCCACTTTAAATTTCAAACAACATTAATTATATGGGTAAGCTAAGGCTAAAGCGACGCAAGGGGGGTTGGAATAATTAAGGTACGATGATGCCCTCGCAAGGAGAGCTAGTCCTTTTTCGTCCCATTTTTTTGTTTGTTTATTGTTACAGCAGCGTGCTTTTGTCACACTTCAGCTACAAGATGTCCGACCACCTCGAACGTTAAATTTTAACATTACGCGCTGTTTTCAATTACTGTATTTGTGTGGCCTCTACTTTAAGGAGGCGTCATTCAAAACAAAGGCGCTGGTTCTCCCCGCAATTGTGAGAGAGCCTTACACAGCTGAGAGCATTTAGCCGCACATACAAAAAAAAAAAATAATAACGTCATCATATTGACAATGCAAAACATTTGGAGGCAGACTCAACATGCACGCTCGTGGCCTCCTGCCAAGACCGAGTAATACGAGCGAGAAACGACCACAACAATGAGAATGTTAAAACATCAGTTTTGGACCTCGTTGCTGAGAAAACCGTAGAAGGCGGGATATCATTTTGTCAGAGGGCGGTAAATGGGCTCCACTTCGGTATGACGCGGCAAAACTCCTTGGAGACCAAAACATTGGCTTTTGATTTAGAAAAGCCATCAAAACAACGAGAGTGCTTGGCATTTTGAGAGCACGAGAATCAGATTCCCGTAAGTGGGATATCAGATTGGACACAAAATACACAAAGGTTAAAGATTTATAACACACTTTGCGTCCACACTCTGGTTCGAATGACTCTCTCTCGTGCAAATGCCGAGTGTATTATAAAGAACAGCCACCCGAAAAATCTGTTGAAATAAAAGCATTTTATGAGACACTTTAACTTTAATTACTCTATACGTAATGTTTTAAACAATGTTTTACAACGGTGATTCTTAACTGTTTGGGCGGGAGCCAAAAGTGGGTCATGGAGGCATTTAGTGTGGGTGGCGGCAGGTAGAAAAACAAAATTGCAATATAGTCCGTCTTATGATTATCGTCGGCTAATACACTCTTTGTATATATATTTTTATTATCGGCTCGGTGTCCCAAATCACGAGACGCCGAGCATTGTGCTAGCGACAATAAAGTCGAATTATATTTTGTGCTTTGGCGCCTGTATTTTAATTACGAGTTGAGAACCGAAATCATTTTTTTTCTTAGTTAATTGCCGAGGAAAAATTCTAAAGGATGAAAATGTGAAGTCAATCCATACAAATTTATATTTTTTTGTTTTAAATGACACTTATACTTGACATATTCTCGATATATCATTCCAAAAACATCCTTCTTCTTATCTACACTTGACATATCAAGGGCAAAAAAAAAATTTTTACTAATAGCAACGTATTTAAGTTGAATTATTATTATTTGAATAATTTTAGTCAAAATCTGCGGTCGCCAGCAGCACGGCAGCCGTATAACATGACAGAATGTGTCATATAATCATCCAGAGTCAAGAGCGCTTGCAGCGAGGGTAATTGAAGCGCCATAAGTGGCATAATTAGCTCGGCTGTTTGGACAGCGGCCAGGCCCGCCGCTTCCAAACGCTTAACACGTCAACGGCAATCACACAAAAAAACACATCCGGCGCTCCGAGCGATGATTGGACACGCCATGTCCGAGTCATGTGTAGTTTAACGGCATCAATCCACACTCGCTTTGTCTCTCTGGAGACGTTCTTGAGAATAACTTACGTGAAAGTGATGAGTGGCCCTCTCACAACCCCGAAACATGTCGCCACTGTTTTGTGTATGTTCTACTGACACGTGTGTTGTGTTAGCACTTCCTAACGCGCTAAGTAGAATGCAGCTAAGGCCTTGTTTACACTATGAGGGCTTCCTAAACTGCTTATGGTTATATAAGTCATGCGTACCGTAGTTTTCGGACTATAAGGCACACCGGACTATAAGGCGCACCTTCAATGAAAGACCCATTTTAAAACTTTGTCCTTATATAAGGCACACTGGACTATGTATAAGGCGCACCATTAATGCATCATGTCAGAATTTTAATCCAAATCAAATCATTCTCCATTTTATCTTTTTTTATTTCAACTTCAGACGTAACAAATTACTTTATAATCACAAAGTAATGACCCATAGACTTTTAGATTCAAGATTCATAGTCTTCAGCGGGCCACTTATGATTGATTTCATGACACAATGTTTCGGGCCAGTTTCGATTTAGGAATTTGGTCTATATATAAGGCGCACCGGACTATAAGACGCACTGTCAGCTTTTGAGAAAATTCTAGGTTTTTAGGTGCGCCTTATAGTCCGGAAAATACGGTAGCAAAAAAAAAAAAAAAAAGCCTTTTTTTAATCACAGAATTTTTCTGGCCTCTAATTGGCTAAAAAGGCCTGATGGTTATGACTTCAGCGCCACCTGCAGCTTCGGAATGTCTTTGTCGTCATGAATCCAGTTTTGATTTGAATATCATGAGCTTGCATGTTGAAATAATCCGCTCAATATTTATCGGGTCATTATTTTTCTACTATATTAGTCCGCCAGGTGTGTCGTCCTGCTTCCAGACAGTTAAAAAAGGCCCCCAATCAACCCACATAAATCCATCCGATGTGAGTTATTACTTTTTAAAAAAAGAACAATTGGATTCAAGAGAGGGGGGAAAAATGACAAGATGACATCCATCTTTATGTAAAATTGCCTCCCGCGGAGTCGTACGTCTTTCAACAAGCCAAGAAAGCAAACAAGATGCAGTCCGACCGCGACTGTGAGAGCATCCTGACTCCATGCCAGCCAGTTTTTCCTTCAAGGGGAACTTGTCTAAACAATAAAAGGACTTACTGACGTGTTCCCCTGGCGTGTGGGAAGCTCCGTGTGCTCGTCACTGACATAAATCTGCGTTGAATTCTCAATTCTGTCTATTTTTACACTGCAAAGAAGTGTGTTGACAAGCACAAAGCAGGAAATGGAACTTGTGGCGATGTGGGAAAAGATATAAATGAGCTAAGCTGTTAAACGTCAAATACTCGTACATTATTTATGTTTTCACATAAAGGGTATTGTGGTGCTAAATAATTAGCGCAGAGGCATATAGTAGCGACATTGTTAGCAAATAGCTACCATCTAAAACTACATGGTTAGCAAACAGCTAACTACATTTCATTTTTTGTTTATTATTGATGTATTTTAGTAGGTTAGGCTAACAGCTATTACACAGCTAACAAAACCTTTCACTCAACTAAAGAAGGCCTTAATCATTAGCACACAACTATTTTGGACTGCCGCACAGCTACATGTTAAGCAAACAGCTCAAACTAATTAGCTGTCACAGCAATCATCGCTTTATTCGTAGCGTCATTGGAGATGAAATTATCTTGACGCATAAGGGCTTTCACGAAAATAAACTACTACATTATAAAACAAAAATGAGTCGTTTGCACACAACTGGGGGATTCCAGGATACTTTGATGCCTCGATAGATGACTGTATGTGCCATGTGGGTGGATAATACCCTCAAAACGAGGAGTCTTCTGGATTTTTCCCGTGTGAGACGAGAGCAATAAAAATAACGAATCGCATCCTCTGTTGTCAAATATTAAGTGGACGGGAAGTTGGGGGTGGGGGGGGGCATGATGTATCCTGTCAAATGTATCCTGGAATGCAGATACATGAAGTGCCATCATGTCTTTTAAATGGACCTCTTCAAAGCCACTATGCTTTTAAGGATTTTTTTTTTTTGGGGGGGGGGGAACGTCCTACCTGAAGCAAGTACCGCTCTTCCCTCCAGCTTGGACGCAAGGATACTCCACGGTTAGAATTTTATTGTCGGGACACTTGCCGCTGAGGAAATAAAAAGATTCCAGTCAGCATGTGCCAAGTATTGTCCATTAACACCATTAATATTCCTAAAAAACACATATTTTAATGTTTTACATCTGTTTATATTTGAAAATAAAATGGCTGAAACAGAATTACCCCCTCATGGCCCTTATGAGGATGAAAGCAAAAATATCTATCCATCCATCAGTCCATCTACACTTCTCTCCATTTCAATGGACATGATTTGACAAGTGTCTCGAAAGGACCTACCTTGAAGCGTCCATCTCATGTGTGGTCCTGATGGAGCTGACACCCGAGCCGCAAAGCAGCGCCGCACACATGGCGGCGCCAAACGCTAGTAGAGTGGCACCATCAATATGACCCATGTCCATGAACGATGCCCCCCCCCGAAGTTCCTTCACTTCTTCACATGCTGCCTCCAAATACCAAAAGAAGACTATTTGGTCCTCTGGCAGGACGGCAGGGGGGTGTCGCACGCATGTGAGCAGCAATCCCTCCTGCACTGTGCCGTCCACGCTGACTCGACGCACTGAAGCGGAGAAGGAGGACTTTGCAGTCCACTGGGCTGCCTCTAATCCCCCCTTTTGGTTTTACATCCCTGCCCCCCAAGCCCGCCCCTGTCTCTCCCTAGAAGAAGAGACATGCTTCACAAAAGACAATTGGCTCATTAATTCACTGATCTAGTCCTGAATGGCCTTCGATATGGTAACGATTAAATTAATGAGTCAATTTAATTAGGGCCTTTTGAAGGTTTCCCAAAAGCAATTCCTCCACAAACCTCATTTTTATTCTACTTTTGGCCACAAAAAAGATGAAATGAATATAAATTGGTGCTCAGCATTTTTGGGTGGGGTTGTTTTTTTTTCTCTCTCATTTTTGGTGGAAAATTTTCATTGAATGTTTTTTTGTTTGTTTTGAGGATTTTAGGTGATTTAAAGATTTCTTTTTTTCCATTTGGACTTAACTGTCAATCAAAGTTAGATAGACGTGTCAATCAATCGACACTGATCAATTCTAAATAAACCAGACAATGATCAAACGTCTCGACAAACATAATATCACGATCACACAAAGCTACCATGGCCACCGTATCAGCGTAGGAACGTGCTCAAGTTATTTTTTAACATCTGTGCAAGGGCGGATGATTTACTGGAAGTAGTCCGATTAAATTCAGGAGAAATGATCTTCAAATAAAAAATGTACTGATGACGCATTGCATTGTTTCGCACTTACCTACTAAATCCATCATCTCAAATGAGTAACCTGAGCCAACAACCCACAGTACAATGCATTGCGCAACACCCATTCATTCTGTATTAAATTCTCACAAGAAAAGAAAATACATAATATAATTATGTTCTAAAGTTAAACCACTGGAGCAAAATTTATGCCAAATAAATTTTTCAATTACGATGCTGTATGTATATGACTGACAAACTGATTGATGACTGGATGAAGAAATGACAAATGAAGTTCAATTAAAATAAAGTATAAGGGAGATTTGGATAAAAGAAGTCATTTCAAACTGAAAGAAACCCGAGACAAAAATAACAACGCAATGTCATGCTCAACATTTCCAGGATTAAAAGTCTGACAGTCTAATAAAATATCGCTTATAATATTGCAAATAAACTACTGGATCAAACTGTTTCATTTTCATTCGGAGCAGTTTGGCTCCAGCAAATAACTGTGAATAATGCTGAGGTTGTCATTAAACCAGAACAAAACAGGAATGAAAAATGATCTTTGGTATTAAAAAAAACAAAACACACACACACAGTGTACATTGCGGTGAAGTATAGCGTAGCTGCGCTAACGTAGTGGAGCTTTTCCGCAGACAGATGGCTTGCGAAGCCTTCAACAACACCAACATCGACGAGAAGGAATTATTGCATCATTCTTCAAGGTTTCCTTTGTTGCTGGGAACAAGCTGCAACTTATTAACTCTGTTGAGCCTCCAACATGTTTTTTACAACCAAGAAAGTCGACATTTCTGTTTGGTTCAGGGTAGAAGGTTTCTTTTGGGGGGGGGGGGGGGGGGTAATTAATTTTATTATTTCTAACTATGAAGTAAAAGGCGTGAAACAAAAAGGGCACTGTTATGTGGTAGCAGACAGATGCATGCAATTACATGCTTCCCTAGGTGCTGCTGTTTTGGTTAGCAGGAAGTTGACCGTTTGTTTTTTCTATATTTAACCATTTAATGACTATATTATTACTTCTATAATGTAAATTAATGTAAATAGAAATAATCTGACTATATTATCTATATCAGCATAAACGGCCAGAATTTAAATGATTTTTTTAATATATTTTTTTTTTATACATTTAAAAAAAAACTAATGAAATCTGAAGAGATAAAATGGCATTTTTTTCCACGTCTAAAAATATGTATCGTCTGGAATACTGAAATAAAAATCAAATAATAATAAATAAAAAAACTTTATTTTGGAGTCAACCAGTCCTCCCTCAAACATCTCCCGTTGGTCCAAAATGCTGCTGCTCCCTTCGCATGTAGCCTTTAAAGACTTGTAGTGTGTTTAAAATAAAGTGGAATAAATTCCATGAAAACATGCCTAAGAAGTATTTCACTAGGGTATATTTTTCTATATAGCAGATTTTTCGGAGCATGGAGGTGGTCCGGAACGTAACCCTTGCAATGAAGGGGTGATTACTGTAAATCTAACATGTCTAGAGAAGTAAATGTTTTTAGAGAAGCACAGCTGCTGCTGAACTGGCAGACTGGTCTTCATTATTCCCACCGCACGTTCACTTTCTGTGCCATTCCCAGCGTGGAGAGTCCCTGAGCGTTTCCCCATTTATCTGCTTTTCATTTCATCCAACCTCTCGTCATTCGCCAAGTTCAACCCTCGCCAATTAGAAATGCAAAGAATTCTTCCAGAAAGGAGCCGCGGGCTTTGTGAAAATGGAGTACGACTCACCTTTGCCATCATGAATATGCTTAAAATGACAAATTAAAGGGAGTGGAAAGAGGTCAGTCCAGCTCTGTGACATGTTGAGTGACAGCCTCAATCGATCCGGATTTTTTTGGGGGGGGATGTACGGTTTTGGATGAGGTTCACAAAAGGGGCACGGATTACAGTCCATGATGCTTCTATTGGCTTCATCTCGAATGGGACATCTGTATTATAGTCGATGAGAACCGCAACAGCAAGCAAGTTTGCCAAAAAAGGCAATATTAACCCAAAAAACATTCAAGTACCAGAGCTGCGCATTTAGCCAAATATATGTCAAAAAAGTGGATATAAATATTTCAATACATAAATATTTTGCCATATTTAGTTTTTTATGGAGTAGGACCACTTGATCGGCTTGTATTGATAATCTATATATGTATATGTCGTATACATTTTTTAATATATAAATATTTGGCCATATTTTGTTTTTGGCTTGCTTGTGATTTAGGGCTATATAAATAAACTTGACTTGATCGGGATGTGGTGCCTATGGATGGACAGAAGGATGGATGGACGGATGGAGTTAATAAACTAAAATTGACCCATGGAATGTTTTAAGTGTGACATTGATGGATTGAGCAGATGTGGCTTTTTAACCACTCATTACAAATGTCTCTTTAATTGTCTCCCATTGTGATGATTTTGACAGGGTGGGCTCAGGTTCTTTTGTGGTTTCACACTCAGGCCCAAGTCGGGATGCTTCTTTTTGCTCCGAGCCAATAAGGCAAGGATTTGTAAAAACATAGCCGCATCACCACTTAGTCTTCCATAAAATGTTCAACCTCAGACAGGAGGAGAAAATATTGAAGGTGGAGCTCAGACAGGAAGAACTAAGATTTGGAAAATGACTTTTGACTGGATGAAAAATTTTCTTTTTTTTTGGTGTACTGTATATCTTCCTTCGTGAGAGTTGCAGTGATTTACTTGATTTGAAGTTACAGGTGCAGGAAGCATTTACGCAGCTGGAAACACAACAAATTGACCTAAAAACATGTCCGCCGTTCCCAGCCAAAGTCTTCCACTCAAATGTGAGTCAGCTGTGAGACACCACAAGGCAATGAAGATTCCAAATTGTCTTCAGTGTTTACAAAGGAAAACTTTTGTTTCAATTACTGAAGACTCTGGATTGTAGTCCGTGTTTACAAAATATAAAGTTGTTGCCTCACGGAAGATTCTAAATTAGCTTCAATGCTAACGTAAACATGTTCAGTGGAGGAAATTGTCATTGGATGTTAGGTTGATTGAACTTTGATGTTTGAAATATTTGTAAATATTGTGAACAGGAACATACTTTAGGTTTGGTGAGAAAATTGTCTTTTTTAAATTGGCTTCAGTGTTCAACATGTAGTTCAGTTTGCACATTTTGTAGTTTTGTAATTAAGGTTCAATGGAGTCGAAGAATACATATCTGTTTTCAAATGTAGGGAGAAAAAATGTAATTTAAAAAAATCTAATTTAAAAACATTCATTTAAATTAAAAACAAAACAATTTAAATTTAAAAGAATAATTTAAATTTAAAAAATTTAAATTGCATCATTTGCTCTAATGATGTCATGATTTGTGTCAAAATTTGTCAAATTTGATTTCTGATTGTTTTGATTTTTTTTGTCATGTCTTGCTCTCCTCCTGTGCTCGCCAACCTGGTCACTCGTTTTAACCAATCAGCTTCCTCCAATCCTTTGCGTCGTTTCTAGGTGTTGCTTTAGATGTTTAGCTCCCAGACTTCCCTCAGTCATGTTTTGTTTCTTGAGGTGGTGTTTTGGTGCTGCTTTTTTTTGTTTTGTTTTTGATTTCGACCACACTTCTGCTTGTTTTCTTGTTAATAAATCATTTTGTTCAATTAATCCTTGTACGGTTCAAATCATGACAAACAAAGCACTTGGTTACTTTTTACCACAAAATATGCGAGATGCAATATCAACAAACAAGAAGCCATTTGGACTGGCGGCACCAAATGTTGCCTTTCAACATGGAGGCCTCTGTGCCAGCGCAACCGTAAAGCTGTGCCATAAGCAGGAGCAGATGGCGACGGCGCTGCCAATCGTCAAACCGCAAATAGTTTTCCTTTTATTGTCCGTCTTGCCTTTACTGTTTCTTGTAAATTTCCCCATCGGAGTGCGGAAGTGATGTCACGGGGCAAAACGCTTTAGGCGACTTAATGGAACCCACCCGAGAAGGCTCTTTTATTAATTCCCCACTTCAAAGATCGTTCGTTACCTCCTCCGAGCACAACGAGGCTCGGTGGTCTTTCATAACAAAATGTCTGGTTGAGCTCAATTACGGCATAAGTGTACGGATAAACCGCAAAGTGGGATTTAAGATAATAACATGCACATATTATTTTTACCAAGCCGTGACATGAACAAGCTATAGCGGTTCGTTCGGTGGGCAAGTGATTTTAACGTTTGCCTCGTGTGTCTCGACATCGTCACACGTCTCATCTGATTTCTATTATTGATTTATTTATTTCTCGGCCGCTGGCAGGCGAACACAGGCGAGGAGACGTAGAGTCTGCTGGACATGCCGTGTAGCGTGTCTTGTCGTTTGCTAACAACAAGGGAAGGAAAGAAAAGGTGACGTACATGGTGCACGTGCAAAAACACCGACTGCCTGTTTTTTATTCTTCTTATTGGGTTGCGAACGTGCAAAGAGTTGTATGACAATATCGATGTTTTAAATAGCAGGCCGAGAAGGTCATGACTCTTAACTAATGGTAACATGATGGCGAGGACATATCAGTCAAAAATCAACCTCCATTATGATTGATATTATAATAATGCTGTATTATACAAATATGCAGGCAAATTATCCTCTTAGCAAATAATTGTTTTTCCTCCTCAAGCAGATTTTTTGCACGTTTGCCTTTTTTCGATGCAAAACACATGAGGATTGGCTTTCTTTTCTTCTTTTGATCTGGATTAGCGTTGGCAACAGTGTTTCGTTCTCATTTTTTTGCCAATTTTCTTTTATCTGTTTTATTCTTTCCTTCCTTTTTTTTTTAAATAATAATACAGCCCCCCCTGCAGTGAAAGCGCATTGTCATGAAATGACTTTCCCTAAGTGGTGAAAGTCGCTGTTAGTTAAAAACACAACACTTGGAACAAGAAGAATAATAAGAAAAAGAAAAAAAAAAGAAAGAAAATTGTCTCCTCATGTGTTCTTACTTAATGCTGCCGCTGCTTTGTTTATGCGGCCCGGAAAGAGCAAAAGAAAGAAAGAGAGAGCGACACACACACACACACCAAGGCCAGCTGCTGCTCTGGAATTATCGAGAACGCACTTCCCGCCGCCGCGTTCAGCACCACACTGCGACACCTGTTTATTAGGAACACCGTAAAGGCCACAATCTCATTTCAAAACAAATGAACCCTTGTGAATTTACCCACTGACCACAATGAAAATACAGGAAAGATGGAGATCAAACGGACAATCTGAATTGTCTGCAAGTTTAGCCTTGTGCATTTTTTGCCTGCCTGGCAAACAGCTAAAAGATGCTAGCTAACGCTAATCTATGCTAATATCACAGCCTTGCTTAGCTTTTGACTTTGACATGCTTTTGTGAAGTCTGGTGGATCTTCGTACAGCCTAAAATCCTCGTAATTTGTTTTTTTTTTTAGCCCTATTGCGATGGTCCATGGCGTTAAAAAAAGAAAAAGCACAACAAATATCTTTTAGCATCTCACTGATGTAAAGTGTTGCAAGGTGCATGGAGATTTTGTTGAACTTTTTCCAGAAATATTTCATTGCCCTCTATATTCCACCCAAATTGGAACCACAGATTGATTTTCTTTATTTCAAGCCAAGCCAAAGGGTACGGCACACAAAAGCGTGAAATGGCGTCGCGCCACCGTGACGGAGGCTTCATTAATCATGGCCGCAGAGAGCGCTGATAGACGAGAGCCAGATCTGATCCCAGAAATGCTTCTCTGATCTGACACCGGGTCTGTGTTGGCCTCCAGATGTTATGGCCCTCCTGCACAGTCTGTGTGTGTGTGTGCGCGCGTGCGTGCGTGTGTGAGAGAGATTGTGAATTTATTTTGGCCGACAAAGTCACATTTTAAGTCATTGCGTATGTAATAAGGTTATTTTGTCGTTTTTAGGAGCCCCAACGATTGCCTGCGTTCACGCCCACAACAGCGCAAACGACCCTTTTCAAATGCTTGTCTGTAAAATCACCAACACCGGGAAAAAAAACAATACTGTTTATATACACAGGAAATTGCTGTTGAGTGTTTTTATTAGTGCACACGTTTCTTTAGTGTTAAATTTTTCTTATGGATTATCATCTTCGCACATGCACATTTTGGTATTGGATCTCCTTGAATATAATACATCTACATAACATATACAGAAGCCTGTGAGTGCAGGATGAGATTGTCCTACAGTGCCACCTGCTGACACAGAGTACTGTATTTTAGAACCCAGGAACTGCCAAAAATTCGTGGTTGAGAGCCTCGTTTGTATTTTAAAACAGATTGCTTAAACCGGATTATTTTAGTAGTTGATACATGCAGTTAAAGTTCTATCTATATTTATTATTTGTAAAGGATTTAATTATATGTGCACTTTACACTTTATATTGTATTAAATACCTCTAACAGATTTTAACCAATCAAAACTCACGCTTTGAATTTTTTATTAGCACCTCTTGTAATGAAAATAAGACCTCAAGTTGTACAAAAATAAACAGTACAGTAAATCTAAACGTTATATTTGAATAAAATGCCTGGTATGTTTGATAAATGTTCGTCTTAAACAATAATTCATTAAAAATAAAACACATTTTTATCTAAATTGAAAGATCGTTTGGCGTCTTCAAATACTGATATTTAACAAATTAGTTGATGTCTTGTTTATTTTTCAATTGGTATCAAAATGGAGACTTAATGATGCACGCTGCAGATAAACCTTTCACTTGCTCAGTTCACGGAAAAAGATTATCTAGACATGGAATTTTAAAAATACACACAAGAACCCACACAGGGGAGAAACCTTTCGCCTGCTTTGTTTGTGCTAAAAGATTTGCTTACAATTGAATTTTAAGAATACATACAATAGAGGAAAAACCTTTTGCATGCCCCATTTGTGTTGAAAGATGCTCTGGAAAATCAGGGTTAACAATCTACACTGAACGCACTGGAAAGAAACTATTTGCTTGATTAGTTTGTGGTCAAAGATTCTCTTTAAAGACACATTTAACTTCACACACAAGAACACACACCGGAGAAAAACCTTTTGTCTGCTCGGTCTGTGTTAAAAGATTTACTAGAAAGTCAAATTTAACAGAAAACCAAAAAAACACACTGGTGGAAATTAATTACCTGCTCGGTTTGTGATAAAGATTCACTTGAAAAACACTTTTGACAACACACAAAAAAAGGGCAGACTGTATTTAAAACATTTATACGTGTGATGCAGCTCAACTCAACACATGGCAGGAGAAGATGATTGGGACCATTGTGGGGCTTTCCGAGAAACCCCAGTCTTACCTCTGGAATCATATCTGATGCATGAAAGGTAATACAAAATGGCACACTGGCAACAAATGTGTGTAAAATGCTCTCATTTAGTTCAAAATAGAAACTGAAAGTACACACAATGGGGAGAAACCTTCTACCTGCTCAAATTGTTGTAAAAGATTCTGTCTAAGGAACCAGTTTAACAATCCACATATGTCAACACACTGAAGAGAAACATTTTGCATGCTCAGTTTAGGTTCAAAGATTCTCCAAAGGATCACACACTCGGGAGAAACTTTTTTCCTGCTCTGTTTGGAATCAAAGATTCTCTTTAAACCATGATTTACTCACACACGCTAGAGAAAGAAAAAACTTAATTTTATGCGGTAAAAGATTCAAACAGAAAGGTAATTTAAGAATACGCACTGGAGAGAAACCATTTGTCTGCTCAGTTAGCGGTTGAATATTTTCTGCAAGTGGAGGCCTATAAATGCACACAAGAACGCACACTGGAGAATAATCTTTCAGTTGCAGCGCATATGAACAAATATTCTCTCTGACGAGACACAAACGCTGGTGTAAGTAAAAGATTAAAATAAAACAAACGGATTCTTTGTAGCAAATGGTAATCATGTTCATGGTCGTAAATAAAGGCAGGTGGTTTTGCGAATGGATGTATGAATGTAATGTTGGTATTTTGAAAAGAGAAGTAAATTTATTATTATAATTATGACGATGGATAATAATGGGTAGAATTTTGCTGCTTGATTCATATTCCACATGACTTGTGATTAACAAATACATGAAAATAACGACACAAGACAAACAGTACTCTTGAAATCATTTTATTTATTTATTTATTATCTCGGTGTCACGGGCATTTTATGAATTGAATCTACCTAGAAAATGATATAAATGTTACAAAAGGACTGAAAGATGACAAAACGCGCAGGCTTGCTCTCATTGCGCTTTATGTACATTTTTAACATGCTTTTTCAGGTGTCCAGACTGTGTAAATTGTTTCGGGCAATGTGGGCAGGAGTGTGGTTTCTCTCCTGTGTGGATAAACTTATGTCTCTTCAGGTTGGTCTGGTCGAAAAATCCTTTGCCGCAATAGGGGCACCAATGTCTTTTCTCGCCGCGATGCCACCTCAGATGCGCGCTGAGTTCGGTGCTCCTCAAAAACCTCTTCTCGCACAAGTGGCAGTGATAGGGTTTCTCCCCCGCGTGGCCTCGTATGTGGGTCTCCACGTCTCGCTTTGTGAAGAAGGCTTTGCCACACAGCTGGCAAACGAAGGGCTTCATTTTGCCGTGCACCATCTGGACGTGTTTGGTGAGGTCAAATTTGTAGACGAAGCCTTTGCCGCACTCCTGGCAAACGTGCTTCCTCCCCTTGCGATGCACGAGGACGTGTCGTCTCAGGCCTCTGCCGTTGGGAAATTTCTTTGGGCAAATTTTGCAACAGAATGGCCTGTGGCCCGTATGGAGTCGGATGTGACTATTGAGGGACGTACTGTCGCAAAGGACGCGGCCGCAATACCTGCACTGGTTCTTAAGCAGGTTCTTCTCCGAGATGACAAATCGAAGCTGCTGGGGGGTTTCTCCTACTCGCGCAATCGGAGACGGACATTTGTTTCCCGCAGGCTGGCGAATGATCGGCCGAGTTATATTGGATTCGGTTTTAATCATTTGGACTGATTTCTTCGTGTCCTGCACGTTTGTATTTTCTTCAACGGTAGACTTTTGATTGGATCCCGATTTTTCTCTCGTCTTAACCAGACTGCCGTTAGCCAATTTGGGCGACTGGACACTGGAGGAACCGCTTTCCGCTCCTGATGAATTTGATTCTTGTTTGGCGATTTGCTCTTCCGGAACCTTGTAAATCCAGAGAGCTTCACTTGGAGCATTTTTCATACCGGCGGGATGAAATTGGAATTTTTGCTCGCTCGTGATTTTTGTCTTTTCTTTTTTTATTTTATTGGCAGACTGGTGTCGAGGCAGATTTATATTTTTCTCACGAGCAATTTTGCTACGAGAGAGACAATTCTTGGAATTCTTCGCGGTGGGATCTTTACGTGACCTTACACGCGTATTAACGGCTGTGCGCGGCGACGGGATGACAAACAAAGTGCCTTTTAGAGATAACCGACACAAACGCACGACCGGGTCTCGGGTTCTGACAGAAACGGTCTTACTTTGAGTGATGCTCGCACTCTTCTGTTGATTCCTGAGACTTGGTCGGGAAAAGGCATTTTCTTTAGGTGGCCCCGTGGGACTCAAGGACACGGCTCTCTTTGCGGGAACTGGAACAGGCTTCGGGGTGGGATCTTGAACGCTTTCCAATTTGGCTTTCCTGGCGATTTTGGGGATAGGTGGCTTGCCTGTCTGCGGTTCTGGTTTGGTGTTTGTTCTTTTAGTCCAAGAGTTTGTATTGCGGGTGGTGCGAGGATGGACAAGGATGGATTCTTTGCCAAGCTTTTTCCCGCCAAGGGCATTGGACACATTTTGGGGATTGTTTGGTGATGCCTACAAAATACAAGAACAATCGTTTATTCACATTTTCCATTATGAAGATATTTGAAGACAAATGGATTTTTTTTTTCTTATTACCTTTTCGGCATCTTGAATTACAGGCGCCAAACACAGCTGCGCGAGCAACTGGATTTGGGTCAATGGCAAGTGAGGTCCACATAACTCCTCGGGAACGGTAGAAGAGACGTTTAAATCTGGACAGGAGCTGGTTGAGACTTGCGATGGACGGGTTGTCGTTTTTAATGCCTGGTCGTCGAGGAGAGACGAGGCGCTAGCACCTGCTGCTACGTCTCCGGATTCGCTATCGTCGCTTAACGATTGTGGAAGCAAAAGGGAGCCAGCGGACAGACGTGGCAGCCTTTTGAGTTTGATGAGTGGGAAAGGAGGACGAGACTTTACGGGCTCACCCTCGCTCGACGATGCTGCCGCTTGTTCCTCGGGAGTTAAATTTTGGCAAAAGCTCGCTGGCTCGGATGAAGGTTCCATTTGCGGAGATGGCGGTAGAGTCGGACTTGACAATGACTCGGCTTGTTCTCCGGGAGTTTTTTCTTCACTGATGTTCATCTGCTCTGATTCCGGCCGCGGGGGTGACAACGAGCCCGTTAGCGCTACGCTCTCAGTCGCTGCTTGCTCGCTTGGACTTATTTGGAAACTATCACAAATGTGTGTCTGCTGCGATGAAGGTTCGGCCTGCTGAAACGAGGATTGACTTTGATCTGAGGTCACTTGAGCGACTGCGTTTGGTTCCTCTGATGATGTCATAGCGTCGGCTGGTCCAATTGCATCCTGGTTGAGTGTCTCCGGTAATTGCAGCGGGCTGGCCACGACATCGAGAGCTCTGCGAATGATTATTTGGACTTTTTTAAACACCGCTGGGTTTGACCTTTGTTGCGTTGGACCGACTGTTTTGTCGGACGTGACGAGGGGAGCAGATGTGCGGGAGTGAACCTTTCTTTTCCTCCGAAAGAGTCCGAAAGATGACACCGAGATCTGATTCGGGGAAAGCGGAGCGCTCGTTTCTCGTAGATGAGCGGATGGCGATTTGACAAAGACTTTAAGGGGGGCGAGGTCTGGGACCGCGGTTGCCCCGAGAGAATTGCTGGTCGGCGATGATGTTGATGCCATGTCAGAAGAAGCAACGTCATCTTGTTGATTCTCTGAAGCGACGCCGATGCTGAACTGAAAATTGTCGGATTGCGTCGTACGACCGTCAACAAGCGTCTCGTTGTCGTCTGTTGTGACCGCTTCTACGCCGTTTTCACTTACGTCGGCGGGCGGCGGCGAGGGCAAAGCTTGAGGAGCTAACGGAGATGCCGAAGTAGAACCAAGACAGCAGTCTCGGGGTGTCGGTACTTCCCGCGGGGCGCTACGATTCTTGGAGTGACCCATTGCGTCAAGGAGAAGCATTGCATCCTGTACCGTTGCGGAGTCGCTACACTTAGTCGGCGACGGTGCTTGCCCACACAAATTCACAATCTTAGGCGTCGTTATGTTTCTTTCGGTATCGTTTTGGTCTCCTGTTTCCCACTCGGTCTTAACTTTCGTCAAGATATATTTTTCCTTTTCTCCTAGCTGTTTGTTCCAAAGTGTTGGCTCGACGTTCAGTACGTCTCCCAATGATGGCAGCTCAGTTCGAACCTCTGATGCCTCCGACGACTGAGCTGAGATTTGACCAGCTTCCATGCCGTTGTTAATTGCAGCGAGAGAGATGACATAATTAACAGGCTGTATTGATCGATTGGGTGCCTCGGGTAAATTGTGACCCGCGTCCAAACTAGTCACTTGAGTGTCTTGTCTTTTTCGGAGCGCTTTGGTCAAACATTGTTGGCCAATCTCAGGGTCTCCGATTTCATTCTCACAAGCGGTGGTTGGTGGTGGATCTAAGAAAAGTGACATAACATTTAAAGTGTGTTAACTATTTTCACAGAATCATTTCATAATTTGTAAATATTTTCAGTCTGATTTAATTTCTCACCTGGAAATGTGCACAATAGGTTTCTGCTGGCAACAGGCTCAGAGTCCTTTCAAATAAAAGAAAGGATTAAAACAAAACAGAGTCACGATAATCTGTCAAACCTCATCTGACACCAAGAGTTTAAATGTTTGGGTACCATGATTGGTTCTGTTGGACCCGAGTGCTGCTGACACAGCCAACACTGTGATCTTGTGTTAGCACACAGGGCAATTAAAATGACCGTTTTTTCCATGTATAATGCACAAAAGTTAACTAATTTATTGTCCGAAAATCTGGGGTGCGCATTATACATGGGTGCAAAAAAAAAATCCGGATATGATACGGAGGCCGCCATTACGGATGCGCTTTCTTCTCTGCTGTTCACTTCAAACACGCTCCATACGAACACAATGCTCTCGTATCAGACGCTTGCTCGATCACCTGCTTGTTTGCTGTCACAATGTAGCTTACACCAATCCAAAACATTTCTTCGCTATTGAGTTTGCTAGCGCATGCGCACTGATACTGACCGGCAGAATAACATCCGATTTTTCCCAAAGATGATCTTTTATCTGAAATAATTTTACATTTACGGACTTAAGTAGGAGTCAAACTTTGGGTGCGTATTATACATGGGGGCGCATTATACATGGAAAAAAACGGTACTTTCTCAAACAAAGGAAGTACTTGCTATCGATCATACCAAAATCTCAGTATCCAATAGATTTTTTTGCTACTATTTCACATGCATACCTCATGGTTTGGAATAGAAACTGTCATGTCTGGATTTTCTTCTTTTTCAGCAACACCATCATGGTTGTTTAGGACAATGTACATCATTTGCTCTTCTTTACATTGTTTGGCGTGTTCCTCTCCACTTTGCACCGCTGGTTGATCTACCATCAAAAGATGGTAAGGAAGAATATCTGCAAACATTTGGACAAAGTCATTGATTGATTGACTAACTAAAGTCTGTCTTCTTTTTTTTTTTTTTTTTAAACATTGCGATTTAAACATTTTTGACGGGGCTATAGCACCCCCTTAACACGCCGTAGCAACGCGGATGCCCACTAGCAGGTTCGGCAGTACATGTAAATATAAAAGAGAGCATTTCGGAAGAATTTGGAGCGAAGCAAAAGTATCGAAACTCACGTACCACATTGCACAGCTTTATCCTGGATATTCGAACAGCCATTTTGGACGGGCTCTTTAATGGCAAAGGTTTTCGCAGTAGCTATTTGTCTGCACGTTGTTTTCAGGGCCTCGTTTTCCGTCTTCACCTTCGACAATTCTGCTTTTAATTCATCAACCACCGTTTCAAAAAGTTTGGTTGTTTCTGCGACCGTACTTTTAACCAAGCCGTCCATAAAACAGGCGTATTTTGTTTGAAAATCTTCCGTTGACATGATCAGATGCGAGCTTTTAACATAAGTCATAAAAATTCGGTCCGGTAGAATTAAATGTCCGTCGAGATACACCGCGAGGAGACGACTATTTTCAAGATGGCTGCCATATACGTCACTAGTATTCCCTAGAATGTCCTACGTCACATTAACGGCCTTTGTTTATTGGTCGGTAGTAGGCGCAATACTGTCATCTACTTGCCTCCCTCAAATGACATCATCATTACGCGCCAGAAAGTAAAGCAAAGACTACAAACCAGCGCTTGCGCTCAAAAAGAAACTTATCTCCTTTGAATTGACTGCATCAGATAAACACGCGATTTATGTGGTGAATCAACGACTAAAGAGGTAAGTTACGACTATAAGTTATCATGTTAGCACCGTTATTTGTAGTACTGGTTAGTTGCAGTACAGAAGTACGGGCCGCTTTCATTAGCATGGAAGCTACCAAAGTGCTAACTTTACGATATTTAGCTTAATTATTGGCATCAATGATTGAATTACAACTGTCTATTCTATTATTTTATTTCCAATCTAGCGCAATATTGCTGCCTAAATATGAGATAACCAATATTCAATTACCTCATCAAATAGCTCGCTCGCCGCTGTTCAAAGTTTGTTAGCGAAACATTGTTGAACAAGTGTTGTGATTGCAGTGTGAAAATGTTTGCAAGGATCACAGCAAAGCACGTGGAGGAAAAAGACAGTAGTCGTCGACGACTGAAAGATCTTTGGCTGCAGCCTTATGTTCTGTTACGCAGAGCTGGTTAGTACTTTACTTAAGGAAAAACTATTCTCTATCTAGATCATGTGTGATAGGCAGATTGAAGAAGTCCTTGTATAAGTTTTGCCAGTTTCTCTTCCACTGTAACTTTTGTGTTTGCCTTGTTCTGCAGACATTAGTGAAGTAATTGGTGGTAAGCAGCAGGAGCCAGAGTGCAGTCGCCTTAAAGAGGAAGATGTGGTCAAAGAGCTCCACCCCTTGGATGAACAAATGGAGCAGACATTTCTTTGCACCATAAAAAAGGAGGTGACGAAGACCACTGTGGAGGAGCACAAGCAGCTCCACCATCAGATAGTGATGACATGTCATCAGATGCTCCTTCTGGTGATGATGATGCGTCTCAAAACAAACGCACGCAATGTTCTCAGTGTGGGAAATGTTATGCTAATAAGACTGCTTTGAATCGACACATGAAATCGCACGCAGAGAAAAGGTTTTCCTGCTCAGATTGTGGCCAAAAATTCCATTGGAGTTTCACTTTAAAAAGGCACCGAAAAACCCACACTGGCGAAACATCTTTTTCGTGCTCATATTGTGGCCAAAAATTCTCTCGGAGAGAACATTTAAAAACCCACACAACAATGCACACTGGCGAGAAACCTTTTTCATGCGCACTCTGTGGCATAAAATTCAATCAGAGGAATCATTTAAAAAGGCACACAATGATCCACACTGACGAGAAACCTTTTTCATGCTCACTCTGTGGCCAAAAATTCTCTCAGAAGGCAAATTTAAGAACACACACAAGAACCCACACTAAGGAGAAACCTTATTCATGCGCAGTTTGTGGCCAAAGATTTTCAGCGAACGGAATTCTAACAGTTCATGCAAGAATCCACACTGGTGAGAAACCGTTTTCATGCTCAGTTTGTGGGGAAAGATTTTCAGCAAAGGCAAGCTTAGAAATGCACACAAGCATCCACACTGGTGAGAAACCTTTTTCATGCTCAGTTTGTGGCCAGAAATTCTCTGAGAAGAAAGTTTTAATACATCATGAAAGAATCCACACAGGGGAGAAACCTCTTTCCTGCTCAGTCTGTGGCCAAGTATTTTCTAAGAAGAGATCTTTAAAACTTCATGCAAAAATCCACACTGGGGAGAAACTTTTTTCCTGCTCAGTTTGAGGCCAAACATTCTCTGAGAAGCAATCTGTAAAACGTCATACAAAAATCCATACTGGGGAGAAACCCTTTTCCTGCTCGATTTGTGGCCAAAAATTCTTTAAGAAGCAATCTCTAAAACGTCATACAAAAATCCATACTGGGGAGAAACCTTTTTCATGCTCAGTTTGTGGCCAGAAATTCTCCCAGAAAAGAAATCTAACACGTCAACAAGAACCCAGGCTGGTGAGAAACCTTTTTCATGCTCAGTTTGTGGCAAAGTATTCTCTCAGAAGGGAAATCTAACACGTCATACAAGAACCCACACTGGTGAGAAACCTTTTTCATGCTCAGTTTGTGGCCAGGTATTCTCTGAGAAGAAATTTCTAACACGTCATACAAGAACCCACACTGGGGAGAAACCTTTTTCATGCTCAGTTTGTGGCCAAAAATTCTCTGAGAAGTAACCTCTAATATGTCATACAAGAGTCCACACTGGGGAGAAACCTTTTTTATGCTCAGTTTGTGGCCAAGTGTTCTCTCGGAAGGGAACTCTAACACGAACCTATTGAGAATTTCGAGTGTGTTGAGGAGATGAGCGATGATCCGTGAAGTTTTCATCTTCTGTTTGAGCAGACTTCATGAGTTTTTGCATCAATGAGAATTCTATGTACCTTTTGATTGGGATGCTGAACTCCTTTTCTTCACCACAGTGAGAAGTTCATATTTCCGTTGTAATTATTTTGAGAATACGGTAATCCCTCGCTACATCGCGGCTTTGTACATTGCAGACTTTTTTCCAAATTGAAAATAAATAAATAAAAACTCACAAATTGGAAATAGAACTTCTGAATTGAGGAATTACGGCATGAAAGTCGCCCACACGTCAACAGAAGGCAGGGATTGTCCACACAATTGCAGAATGTACACTTGTACCTTTTTATACAAAAAAATATCATTTTTAAGTTCTAAAAATATATTTTCAATATTGTACCTTATGTTTTTTTTTATAATTAATAAGAGTTCCAAAAAACATATTTACAGTATGTACACTTGTATCTTGTTATAAAAAAGTTATTATAATAAAAGCATTCTAAAAACATATTTACAGTGTGTGTATACTTTAGCTACATTTACATGTTACACACACACACACACGTGATATTTATATTCTACATTATTTTCTGTATGTCATTTATACTATATATTAATCTATTTACATGTTTGAAACTATTATTTAATGTTCCAATGATAACATATGTCACCCTAGTTAACGTATACGTGCTCGTGAATAAAGGCAAATAATTAATTGCATTTTTTTCTCTTAACATATTGCTTACACAAATGAAACATTGATGCTCTCTAGGGGGCGTGCGTTTTTTAAAGGTTACACTAGAGATAAACTACGTATGCAGTGGTTGATGCTAGAAAGCTCATATTGGTTAACTGTCAACTCGTATTTTCCCTGTCGGGCTTTTATTTAGTTCTCCAATACGGAGTTGGCCTTAAGGCTTCATGAGACGTGACACATGGACAAGCCGGCGTAATAATCAATAAGAAAAGGTTATTTTTGAGATATGACTCAGAAATCACGGACTGACCCAATGATCATTTCTTACACGTGGTGGCAAATTCAGGAAGTAGTCTTAGCCCAAAGACTGGAGCCAGTGATAACAGAAAGTGTATGAAAGGTTTCCAAAAATGGCAATTAGAAAATCTCCAAATTAATAGTCTCTTTGATTTATTTATTTTTCTGATCATTTGAATGATCATATCACAATTCTGCAGAATTTCCTCACACCAAAAATAAAACACACATATTCCCCATTTTAACTTAAAGTCTTTCAATACAGTGACAGCAAGGACATGAATGTCCCAACTAATGGAGTGTTTCACATTACGCTCGATTTAAATAACACGGCATATTACACGCTGTGTAAATGTCACCATGTCACATGCTGGCTCATGTGTTATGACATCACACTGCCCCGGGATGGAGATTACGTCATAGTTGCGCTCTATTTTTAAACAAAGTCAACAATGTGAATTGCCAACATCACAGATAATAGAGAAAAAAAAGATCATTTTAACAGAAGTGTTGATTTTCAGTTTGGTTGAAAATTGTAGCTCGTTGGCTAATGTGATTGTGAAGCGCAAAAATAATTAAGGCATCACTTTGACTCACCAAGGCAAAAATTAATTCATGTCTTAGCATAATTAGCTCTTGAAAATACAACCCTAACTATAATAAAACATCACTAATGGTGTCACGCAGAATTTCAGACAATAGTTACAAGTGTACAAAAGAAAACAAGAACACGTTAGCAAGCTAAGCTAACAAACAAGCTTCAGGTTGTGCAGGGCTATTGCTTTTTTGCGCTTGAATGATCGGGAATAAACATTCGTCTCCAACACGTTACAATGAAATCAACAAAAAACAAATTCTCTATCAATCACTTCTACTACACGTCTGATTGGATGGCATGCCAACGAGCGGTCTCCCCGGGGGCCCGGTTGCACATTTCCTTCCAGTGTCCTCTCCCGGCCTCCGAAACATGACCACCAATCAGCACGCGGCCCAAAATGCTACTCTTGGTGTACAGACGACCCTGTGAACAGCAAAATAGCATCGGAATCTGAGTTCATCTCATTGTTCGGAGTGACCCGTATCGAAATGTCTTCATTTGAGTGAATCACAATAATCGAGGGAATCGTTTTTTTTTTCGATACCTGCATGATGATGAACTCAAAAAGCAATGGCAGATGAGCGACGTCGCCGGGCGGCAAGTCGAATAAGAAAGGGGCGTTCCAAACGGGACTGGAACCGCAGGCGGCTTTGGTCTCCTTGGTGCTGATCACTTTTCCGTCGTGATGCAACTTGACGATGATGTAGTGGACTGAGGAGGAAAAACATGGCACCGGTTTTTCGCATCAGCATTGTCAACGGTCCAAAGAAAATGCAGCTCCCCTTTTTTTTTTAATCATTTTAATTGGATTGCATAATAATTCAAATGTCTTTTTGTGGTGGTGACACATTCCTGGAAGCGTGGGGACTCTCTGGGGGTAACAAAGTGGAATGAATTGATCCGGAAACGTCAACGCTGGTTTTTGTTGTCTTGCTTTTTGCGCGCCAATGAAGCGAAGCTGGAAATGAGATGCTAAGTAGACGCGAGAGGAACCGACATGGCTTCCTAATCTGGTTATACAACAAGACGGTGGAGAGTCATCGCGTGTTTTGTCGTTGTTTCTAATACGTAGTAGAAAAGAAATCCCTCGCAGTTCCATAACGGGGTCATCTACGACTTTCAATCAGCATATCATAATCGGAGTCAATTGTATCGTACATCTGAAGTGATTCGCACCGGTGTTGTAATTGGAATGAATCTGAACACAGGGAATCGTACGGTATTGTACCGTATTTTCCGCACTATAAGGCGCACTTAAAACCCTCCAATTTTCTCAAAAGCCGACAGTGCGCCTTATAATCAGGTGCGCCTTATATATGGACCAATATTGAGCCACTACAGCAGGCGTGTCCAAAGTCCGACCCGCCGGCCAAATGTATATATCTTATATATGGACAAAGTTTTAAAATGGGCCATTCATTGAAGCATAATCCGGTGTGCCTTATATATATAGACAAAAAACTTAAAATGGACCATTCATTGAAGGTGCGCCTTATAATCCGGTGCGCTTTATAGTGCGGAAAATACGGTAATTGAAATCATAATTGGTGTTGATCATATTGTAAATGGAGAACTTTTTATCGTTGAAATGTATTATACCGTATTGTAAAAGGAGTGATTATACTGTACTGTAATCGGAGTGAATCATTTGGTGATAGGAGTCGATCGAATCGTATTGTAATCTGAGTGAATCATACACCAGTGGGGTGAATTTGTTCAGTAATCGGGGTCATCATAATTCGAGTGAATCATGTCACAATGGGAAATTGCATTAAATCATAATTTGAATGAATACCACGGAAGTAAATAGTATCAAGATAATCGAACTGAATCAATTGTATCATTAGAGCGAATCAAATCGGAGTGAGTCGTATCATTTGTGTCTTGTCACGAAAGAACATTTTATGTTTCGGGTTAGCGGACTTCAAACATCTACCCGTTGTGATTATTGCTGTTACCTGGTGCGCCAGGGATGCGCGTGAGCTTGGCCAGCTGGTCGGCTTTCCGCACCATCACCTTGATGCGCCGGGCCGGCACCTGGTACTGGAGCAGCACAAAGATCTGACCCAATGATCTCGGCGCACACAGCGAGCTCTTCCTGCGTGACCACGAATCCTGCGAGCTCATACTCTGAGGAACAGCAACACAACAATGGGATATTTATTTGAGGAGTCAGATGTTCCCTTTTGTGGTGCATCCACAAACCTAAAATAAATCCCAGTCACTTTTGAGTATCTGAGGGATGTGACATCACTTCCTGTCTGCAGGTATTCCGACTTCCTACCCAGCCAAGCATGATTCTGATCAAATCACTGTTTTGCGTCACTCGCTTGCTCCATCGAATCTTCAGAGCGCAACCGACGTGAAAAGATCGACTTTGGTCATAAATCAAGTGTGTGGGCGCTCGGCGTTACGTCACGGGCGCCGCACCTTCCGCGCACGTCCGAACGTATCAGTCAATTCCAATCTGGAGGGGAAAGCGATGAGCCAGATGGGCTTTCACAAAAATTAGCCTTGGCCCAATCTGCCGAGTTATTTATCAACACTGGCAGAGTTGACAATTTGCTGCTCATTTTGACCATGATGAAGAAAAGTCAAGCACAAAGCTAACTAGTGATTATAAGCTTGTGTGGGTTAATCACTCTGGAAAGGACAAAAGTATTGGGACAGCTCAACACCTAAAGATATCAAATTCAAGCATGCATCAATTTACCTTCTTGAGTTTACTTTTGGCAGGGCTGAGCTCCCTCGTGCAAGTCGCCGTTGTGTCGGGCTCCCAGTCCAGGTGCTGGCAGGGCAGCTCCACCACGCCCAGGGCCACCTCCCGTAGGCCAGAGAAGTCGCGGCTGTAGACCTCTAATTTCAGCGTACATGCCCGTAGCCTCTCCAAGGAGCCCGCTTGGAGAGCCACGTTCTGGCTTTGCACCTCCGGGCTGAAACTGCGGCGCCGGGATGCCACCTGGCACGGTACTGGGCACACTGGAGGTAGGCTAGCCCGCACCAAAACCCTGTTGCTCCGCCTTCTACCGGACACCCCCAGAATGTTGACTACCAGGGTACCACTTGAGGAGTAGAGAAGGGAGAAGTGGAGCAAGGGAGTTGGCTTGGTTGGGGTCGTGGTGGAGCCGTTCTGGAATGGAGACAGCGCAGCCTGGTGGCTCAAACTTTCCCCACTCACGGTGCTGCGTCGACTCTTCACCCAGCGAGATTTGGGAACCAGTTTAGTGAGCGAAGGCAAGGAGGCCCGACTTTGGCTCGAATTTCGACGGGACGGTAAAGGATCGAGCGGGGAGCTGAGGCGGCGCAGCGGAGACAAGAACCTGGAATCCAACGGGAGATCGCTGAGGTCATCCTCGGATGGGGATGAGCTGCTTTTAGAAGACGTGTAGTCCAGATTGTCCCCGTCAAGTTCTTCGTATTGTTGCCGGACGGGCCGCGTGCTCAGGGCCGGCGTCAACGTCACGGTCACCCGCTCGTTGGGGTGAGAGCACAAAATGCCCGACTCCTTATCATCATCTGAGGGCACGGTCTTCTTTGGCCTGCAGTAGAGGATGAAGGCGAGGACCACGCAGTAGCACAAGATGGCCAGGAGAATGGCTAGCAGGATCTGCAGATGAACTGGAGGCAACCATAGTTTCATTCGGAGAGCTGTCTTGCATCGGTGATAACCTCAAACATTTACTGTTCAAAGTGAAGCTTGATTATTCTGACAGCGAGGACCAAACCAGGTCAGGGAAGAGGCGTGAATGAGTTAGCATCATCTTAATGAGATCAATGAGGAAATGTCCCTCATTTGTCACAATCGCTTCAAAAAGCCAGACAGAGGATATGATAAATTTCCTGAGAGCCAGACAGCAAGTGTCCTCATATAATAATAATAATATGATTACAGGATTTAATTTAAATTTCCAATCAGGGGTTCTTTGTTGTTATTTATTTGGATTATGTGATACACTCAAAATCCATCCAGTCACCTTCCAATTTGTAAAATATGTTTGGTAGGAGCAACATCAATCGGAGTTCAGGGATCCTCCTCAAGTTCTTTTTTGAGCCAAGAAAAAATGATTTAACATTAGGAAAACCGTATACACTATCAAACGAACGAGATGCTCTCTCAATTTATTCACAAATTTGCTTAGTCGGCAGGATTTGTTTTTGCTCTGGTCCGTTGACTCAGGAATTCATTATGCAGTGGCTATGTAACTTCATTAGGACCATGTTTAGTTAATAATATTTTGTCCTAAAAGCACTGATTAAATCAGTTGAAGCCTGCAGCTCCAAAGTGTTATTTTTGGTTAAATAAATAAATACATAAATCAATACATAAATAAATAATGCATAAATAAATACAATAAATAAATACATGCATAAATGAATAAATTAATCAAATAAATAAAATGCTTCTTACCTGGCAGAATGTAGTGCGACATGACTGTGTCCAACACTCTTCAACATGTGGAATCAGTGTGAGCCCACCAGCATCAGCATCAAAATCATGATGCCCATTCCCCCCCCCCCCCCCCCCCCTCTCTCTCTCTCTCTCTGGCTCTCTCTCTGGCTCTCTCTCTGGCTCTCTCTCGCTCTCGCTCTGTTTTTGGAAAATTGGCCTGGAATATTTTATTAGTGCACAAGCCTGCTCAATGCATATGCACTTTCATCTTATTTTTCAAATATTGAATGTTGTTGGACAACCTGAAAGCGGCCGAGAATACCGTTTTAGATCGTCCTACAGTGCCCCCTGCTGGGAATATAAAGTACTGTACCGTACCAGGGGTGGGCAAATATTCTTCATCAAGGGACTTCTGTTGTATTTAAAACAAAGTGAACGGAAGGGCCAGGTTTTTGTAGATTACAAACAATTATTCCATAAAATAACATTGTTGATAAATATTTACCAATTCTTCGAATGTTATCTTAAAAATATATCAAATGCATCAAATAGGTAAAAAAATAAAATAAAATAAATAAAATAAATAAAATAAATAAAATAAATAAAATAAATAAAAAAGGCGCCTCAGCAGCCACCATGTGATTGGTTAATTAGAGCCATTGCGTCAGCCAATGAAATTCTCCTAAACTGCAATGGGCAAGTCTTGGCAGTGTTCGGACTTTTTCAAGTGCATACGCGCTTGGCACTCACGCAGAACGATGTCAAACGATCGATCGGAGCTGTATTTTCAATATTTCTATATTTTATGGCTCCTCGCGAATGTCAGCTCACTGGACCCGACGCTTTTACCGAGGATGATATTCACACAGGAAGGTAAGCGACCTCTACGTTATCAAAGCAGGAAGGCGACGACAGTTGAAATGGAAACGAGATAAGACATAACTTTTGGCAACTGAGGGAACAAAAAAGCACTTATTTTTAAACTCCACATGTTTTAGAAGTAGCAAAAATTTATAGTTACCCATCCATCTTCTATACCAGAACTTCTGAAGTGAGTATAATTAGTTATATTTCTTAATTAAACTAAAAAATAACATAAATAAATAAATGTAGTTTTGTAAGATGGAGATGTAGTTTGGGAAGTAGTGGAAAGTAATTTAATAAGCATGCAGGTCTCTGTGGTCGGATTCAAAGCGCATGCCGCAAATTTGACTTTGACCTCATTTAATTTACATTTTGTGTATTGAATTTTCCTCTGGCAGAGCTCACCCTTAAAAGTGTGACATTATCAGAGGGAGTCCGTACACTTCTACTTCCAGAAAGAGATAATAACAAGATCATGGCTGTAGGAAAAAGACATCTGATCTCTCTCAACTTCCAGTCTCCTCCTAAGGTAACCAACAAGACCTGTACAAATGCTTAACTAATTAAAGTGTGACTAAATATAGCTAAATAACTTCAGGTCGTCTCTCAAATTGGCTTTGTCAATCTGTTAAAAATTGAAGATTGAACAATTCAGTTCAGTTGACAAAATGACATTTTAAATAATTCCGTCGCTGGGAAGTCTCGTTAGTTGTCATCATTAAATGATCATTTTTTTAAACCAATTAAGTGGATAATTTCTCACATCACAACTGATGATTTGTCACGGCATGTTAAGGCTTAATTTGACAAATTCAATAAAATCATCTTTCCATTGCAGGCTCCCATGGAACGGAATTTGCTGTGGGCCGAGTGCATTGAAAATGGAGCGTCGGCAAACGTGAGACACCCAAACGCAGCTCTCTGATTGCTTGGTCCTCACTTCCTAAAATGTCCTCCAGGGTTGCAACTACGAGGTGGTGTTGGCCCATGAGAGGGAGGACGCCAGCCGAGTGTTTCAGTGCGGGACGGACGGAGCGGAGACACTTTGCTGCGATACGGTGAGACACAGGAAATGAACGAGACGCTGGTGTCTTGTTACTGACCTCCCGTGTCGCTTTGTAGAAGCCATCAGAAGATCGGCCCGTCTGCACACCAGCCGATGACCTGAAAAGTATCCGAAAGAGCATCAGAGGTTTTCTCTTGAAGGATGCCGAACATTCTGCTTTCGTTGGTGCGTTTCGACCTAATGCATTGTTGTAGACAAAAAAATCTCGACGCCAAGCACAATTTTTTCATTTAATTCCAGAATCTGCAGAAGGTTCCTCACTGTACGTCACGTATTCCGGATCGCAGGAGTACGTGGGCGTCCATAAGTTTGGAAAGAACAGAGTTCGACCGGCTAACCACGATAAAGGTAACGTGAATAGTCCGAAAAATTGCTGATAACGTCACTATTTTGAAAAGTGAAGATATTTTGTAGGGGTGTAACGATTCATCGATACACATCGATTAATCGATATAATGCTCGACAATTTATTGGCATCGATGCTAAACGTAAACATCGATTTATATCGCCGTGTTTGACCTTGGACATTAGACGCGACTTTATTTTGAAATCCAGTTCATTGTTGCTTGCTTCCTCTTTCCGGGAGCAGTGCTCGCGGCGTTGTTGTGTTGTGAGCAGAGCAGGCACGTGAAAGGGGAGGCGACAACTAGTACGCGGCTCCTGGGCTGGTGCTATGGCTAGTGTCCAAAAAGACGAGGAAATTGGCTGCTCTTTAGGCTTCAAGTCATTCTTTGGAAGCACTTTGGATTCCAAAGAAAAGATGACTCAACGGACAAGACACGTGCAGTTTGTAAATCCTGCCATGCGGTGATCAAATATTCAGGGAGCACAAATCTCGCCGCACATTTAAAGAAAAAAACACCACATCAAAGTTCAGTGTTAAAATAAGCACTTTGTATGCTACAATACTCTTGTAATTTCCTAAATAAAGAGTTTGCAGTACCTTGTTGATTTTGCGTAGGAATTGTTATAAATCAGGATATTGTTCTATATTTTTTTATTTAAAAAAATAATAATAATCGATCGTAGAGCACTATATCGCGATGTATCGTGAATGAATCGCAGCAGGCTTTAAGATATCGGCAAATATCGTATCGTGAGGCTTTGTATCGATATGATATCGTATCGTGACAAAACCCGCGATTTACACCCCTAATATTTTGCATTGACACATAAAGTCGATGCACAATTTGCGGGCCGAATATAATTGCACCGCGGGCCAAATTTGGCCCACACGCCAGAGTTTGACACCCCTGCAAAATGGGATTATCTTAAATTTACTTGTACAACAAACAGGTGCGCCTCTCACCGCCGGCAAGGCAAATGTGACATTTGAAATAAAATGACCTAATTATAATATTTGTGTTGTTAAATGAGCTTAGCTGTTGTTCTGCCTGCAGAGCAGCATTACCTGGGGTTGGTCATGAGCAAACGCAAGGACGAGCCATTGCAGGACAAACTTTACGCCTTCTACAAGGAGAGGAATAAAGATTTGAATATATGGAGCAGCACATGGCTTCCGTACATCTCCCAGTTTTGCTTGGTGAGTGATGAATCCAATCGTGGCGTGAAAGTGACCCAACTGGACAAATTTGAAAAAAAAAAAAACGCAAAATCACAAGAAACCCTAAGACGGTTATTTTGCATCTCGCCAGGCGGACATGGGCGGCCCCAAAAACAACCTGCAGTTCACGTGGACCTCCCAGATGAGCGCCAGACTCTCCTGCGGTGACCCAACGAGCAAAAAACATTTTTTCGAGATGGTGGATATTGCCGCCGTGCACGCGGAGCAATGGCAGGACACCCGTGTTTATGCGCTCTTCAGGAACGAATGGTACGATTTGAAACACAATTATTAATATAGTGTAAGTTTTCAAAGCGGTGTCTTCGTTGCAGGAACATGAGCGCCGTATGCGTTTACGCTATGCAGGACATCCAGGACGTCTTCACCAACTCGCCGTTTAAAGGCTCAGATCATCAGAGGGGCCGGTCCAGAAAGGTACGAACACTTTTAAATAAGTCAATTGAGACTTTCGAGGATTCAACTAACGATATTTTTCTTTTCAGTGTGTTTCAGACAGCACACATCTCTCTATGGACATCTTGAAGATGACCCAGATGAACTCTGAGATGGAGCAGTGGGTGAAGCCTGTGAAGAACTCAGGCCCACTTCTCATAAGTCACCACGTCTACACTCACATTCTCACAGACGCTGATCCCGCAAAGGAACACTCGCTTCTCTTTTTGACTCGAAGTGAGTATCGGGCTACCGAAACTGATCTGACAACTCTGGCTTGCCGGGAACGGATCTCACTAGGTCTTTGTTTGACACTGCAAAATAATCCACTGCATGTTCTTTTTGCACGAAAAAAAAGACCTAAGGCAGGGGTGTCAAATTCTTTTTTTTCGTGGGCTGCATTGTAGTCATAGCTTCTTTCGGAGGCCCAATTTGAGTATCAAAGTAAAAGCTACAAAATAAACTGACAAATAACTCGTTTTCAAATCAGTAAAAACTGGTCAAATATTTAAAAACAATATATACACTACCGTTCAAAAGTTTGGGGTCACAAAATTGTTTGGGTGACGGTAGTGTATATATTTATTTAGATAATTATTTATAGATTATATATATATAATCTTCTGTGTAAAAAATCTTATAATACATATGTATACTTATATTCATAGATTATATATAATCTTATACAAATATAAGATATAATTTATAATATTTAATTCATAATATTTTATTACAATAATATTTACACTACCGTTCAAAAGTTTGGGGTCACCCAAACAATTTTGTGACTCCAAACTTTTGAACGGTAGTGTATATTATTAAAAGTGAAGACAATTTGCAATTCAAGTAATGACACACGAATTTGATGCACAATTTGTCTTTGCGGGCCATATAAAATGATGTGGTGGGCCGTGTCTGGCCCCCGGGCCTTGTGTTTGACACCTGTGGGCTGAGGGGACAGAGTCTTGTTGTTATATGCAACAATGCGACTTGTTGTTGCCCAAACAAGGCAGAGTCAGTGTGATGTAGGATGGGATTGTGGTGACTCAAGCTTCCTGTAAAAATTTGAGCAACACTCACTTGCTCAGTCACAAACCACAGAAGCTGATGCCACATAACTAAAAGTCCATCTCCACCCCAAACTGGTTGCTTTAATATAACACGGTAAATATAGAAACAGCATTGGTTATTCATCAGCCAGTAGGAAGTGAATTCATGCTGACTTCCTGAAGAAAGTCGGGCACAGACTTACTTCTGTAATTCTATTTTAGCCTGACAAATACTTCTTTATCACTGAATGGAGAAGTATCAGAGTTTAAGTCTCTTTTTAGCCAATCAGAAGCCTGAATAGAATTATTGTCTGGAAAAGAATTGGAGGAAATATATTGTGGACTTCTAAGATGCCTGAAGAAAGACCTTTGTTGATCTATGACAACACCCAAAAATAAAAGGGGATTTTTTTGGTGGTCTCTGACTTGCTGTTTATTTTCCACCAGATGACGGAGGAGTGGACAAGTTGGTGGAGAACAATGGCACGGCTTTCATCATGGCAGAATACAGACCATTTTCCCAAAGAGCTCATATCGACAGCATCACCCTCCATGCTTCCTCTGTGAGTCGATGAAAGACAACATCCACTCCGCTGGCCAAACGCATTTCAATCTCACGTTAAGCTTTCCGCAGAAAAAACTCTACGTCAGCTCTGGTCGTCAGATCGTCCAGATGGACGTGGCAGACTGCGGCCACTATGGAAACACGTGCGAGGAGTGCGTGTTAGCACGAGACCCGTACTGCGGCTGGGACAGCACCGGATGCATCGCCACGACCGCAACTAGGTCTGACACACCTATTTACATATACACTGACTCAGATCCTCATCAGAGTGTGACAACAGTGGTTAAAAAATGATCACACTTCTCCAGGAAACACATAACTGGAATAGCTGCAGTTGAGTAGATTCATATCTCACTTTACCGGTTAGCACCGGTTGTCTAGAGAGTTTGACATTTCTTATACGAGAAAGAAAAATATCCAGCGGGAGATGGAATAAAACTAACATTTGTAAAATCCATCAAATGAGGACGACGTAGTGGAAAAGCACAAGCGATGACATGACTCGTTCATCATCGTAAAGTGACGACTTGACTTTTTTTTATTTGATAAAATGACTCAGAGTGACTGATTTGAATTTGTTCATAGTCAGTCTTGACTCATGTTGATTACAGTTTCAATATTTGGTAATAGTTTCAAGTTGTAACATTGGAAGTTTCATGACCAACCCCCACAAGTATTCCAGAATTCTATAATGTAAAATCTGTATTATGAATTTGTAAGTGAGTCTTATTAACACATGTATGTTTTGTTTAACAGCGGCAACGTGGTTCAGGATGTGAATTCAGGAAATTATGACTTGTGCAGGTCTTCGCTTCATCCTCACGTCAGCAAAGGTTTGTACAATAATAAAAATAGCACAAAACACAAAAGAAGTCAATATAAATAGAATGTTCCACATTTGTAGCTTCTTAGAAATGTGTAACGTCTGAGTTACAAATATGAATACGCCCATGAAACTGGCAAAGCAGCAGTGTCAATACCGGTCATGGGACTTGCATGACATGAGCTTCTGCTATGTCTGCGTACGTGCACGTGTTTTATCCAAAACAACAGTCAGCATGTTGATATAAAAACCCCATATTATCTTTGTTTGTCAGCCACATATGAGAACCGAAAAACACGTTTGTTGAGTGACAGATAAGAAGCTACAACCTTAAGAAGGCAACCTTTAGCATACATTTCGAAATTGAGAAATTATAGTCACAAGCTAAAAAAGTCACAATGTACATATAGATGCTAAAGAACTGTTACAATATATTTAATAAGTGACAAAGACAGGCTAACTAATATACGTGCTAAATGCTAACAAATAGCATTTTCAGCATTTCTTTAGTGATAAAACCATGGGCAAAAATGACATAAGTTTAGCTCAAGTGTTATCAAAAAATAGCGCTGTATTAGTTAAATGTTAACAAATCCGTACAATTAACTTGTACCGTAATTTTCGGACTATAAGTCGCACCGGAGTATAAGTCGCACCAGCCATAAAATGCCCAAAAAAGCGAAAAAAAACATATGTATATAAGTCGCTCCTGAGTATAAGTCGCCCCCCCACCCAAACTATGAAGAAAAACACGACTTATAGTCTGAAAATTACGGTATGTACTAATAATTACTAACAAATGTTTGCTTTAAGAAAACATTCGTAATTGCCCCCGTGGGGATAGTTTTCTGAATCTCATTCACAAGCTAAAGAAATTATCGTAGTATAAACAGTTCCGTTGGATGAATATGAACGGAACGTAGCATTAGCATACTTTTGTTGCGGACTCATAAAGATTGTGTGATTTGACACTGTTTAACACTTCTCTGAACAATTAGCATCTTTGCTAATGAGTGCTGTCCTGCCCGGACCAGCAACAAGACAAAATGAGGCGGTTGAGACTTTTTGTGCCATCTCCACATATTTCGCAATAAGTCGGAAATGTTGTTTACAGTGATTGATCGCTCAAGCATGCCCGTGATGCCAATCACGCATCCTCACGGGTACCAATACTTCCTCCGTTGCCCCGTGGGGTCTCGCCACGCCCAGTACAGCTGGCATCACGAAGGCGGGGGAGCCACGCCCTGCCCCTGGAGCTCGCACGGGTGCCTTCTCTTAATCGACAACAAGCGGGAGGGCACGTACACGTGCGTGTCGGAGGAAAGGGGCTTCAGCCGTGTGCTGGTCCGCTACGCCGTCAAGGGCAGTGCCACGTCAGCGAGACCCTCCATCGGTCTCCTGTTTTGGCTCTGTTCTCTGACTGCTCTCATCCAAATAATAACGTAAAAAAATTGGACAACAATTGCAATTTTATCTTTGTGCTATTTATTATTATGCCAGGTTACAAAATGTACAGTATTTCCTGGAAAGTTTTTGCATCACTTCCCTTTTCTACGTTTTATCTTTAACTTTACAATAAATGTCTTAGAAATGTCCAGAAGAAAAAAGGTACCAGATTTGCACCACACTTGTTGCAACATACTGCTTGCACATGATGTTGTCCTGAGATGCGTGTCATAACTTCCTCTAGCATTGAGGACATTCAACTTGTAACTACTTGTCTGACATGGCCCTTTACCAACTTCCTTTTACAATTAATCAGGTCAAACATGATCTAGAGTTACCGAGCAACAAGCTTGGCTAGTTAGTTATGTGAGGAAAAGCAAATGTCAATACAGTAACACCGTCTCTGGGACAATGCTGCCCTCTGCTGGACACACTTGGAAACGACTCTTGTTTGCGTGCTGATCGGAATGATAAGAGTAGAGGGTGGGGGCATAAAAAAAGGGTGGTCCGATCTCTGCCCCTTTATCTGCCTCTAGTTAAGATGACACGATAGCAGTAATTGTTCCGGACCACTAATCAGTAAATCCAGAGCATGTGTGTGTTTGAGTGTGTGGGCCTCCATCATCAAATTTTTAATTTGAGTTTTTTTCCATAGTGAATAACAATTGCAGTTTTGCACTATTGTAGTGTTTTTGCACTGTACAGCAATTTCAAAGGTCTATTTCAACTTTGCCAAGGTCATACGGGGGTCACGCCTTGTACAGATGTCTACTTCCATAGTTGTTTATGGACGTTTTAATTGGGATTGGGGGTGGAGGGGTTGGGCCTTGATGGGCAGGGAGGCCTCTGACCACGACCATTACGCCAGACCTCGATTAGCTGAATGGTTTTAGAGGTTTTATAGCCGTGAGCTCATCGTAGCCCCATCTCGTTAGCTGCTTGATTGGTGGGGTAGGACCAGCAGCTTCCATCTTTGGAGCAGTTGTAAGGTCCTCCAACAAGACTGATTTTTAGCTAAGCGGAATTTGTGCTTCATGTTGTTAGCGTTCGGTGCAATTTGCATTTGGTTCTTTACGGAAAGTCGTGTGACTTCCTGACCCCGCTGGGGATTGTGGGTATTCTGTTGAATTATACGGTCGTCACCGATGGAGGGATATTGTTTATTCAATCAGGACGTCGCGATGCGGCCTTCGAGGGCCCATCAATCACCCTGAAAGAGCTTCCTTGGCTCCACGCTCAACGTAACCAAAAAACAATTGGAGCTCTTTCATTGGCAGTGTCGCACAAGTTTTTTTCTGTGAAAAAAGAAGGTCCAAAGCAAATTTTTTCAAAAATCTTTCTTATCTCTTAGAATTTATTTTATTATATTATTATTTTATATAAACATATGGGAGGAAAGCCATAAAAAAATCTTTTATGGGGAGAAAAAGCCATTGAAAAAAACATTTATTTTTTTGGACTTTTTTTTTTAAGGAGACTTTTTGTGGCCGACAGGTTGCCATAGTGACATGAAGGCTTGAAAAAAATAATGTTTTTTTTTTTTTTTATTTAAAAAAAAAGCACTGATTTGTGAATATTTTTTTCCCATTTATTCTCGCAAGCCAATCTTAATTAATAAAAATGAGGGAAAAAGACAAAAAAAAAAAAAAAATTAAGTTGACATCTAGCTCAACCAACTTAAAACATACCACCAATTAACTCGTTTTACATTTTGCATAATACCGAATGTTCCGAGTTTTTCCGCAACTGGAAAGGATGTCCATTTTATCCTATGAGGCCCATTCGTGCTGTGCTGTGTTGAGGCATGTCAACAAACGCGTCATTTGAAGGGAAAACGTCATCCGAGTACTTTTACGTCAGCACGTTCCTCTTCATTTGCACCTTTTGTCTTCCCTCCTCCACTATTGGAGGTCTTCGGGCGGATAAGTCGATGCATTGTTCCAAGCGGCTCAGGATTGGACGGGGGCCTCTGCGTCTGGCGTGGAGAAGATAAGAGCGCTTATCTATTTCTCTGTCTGCCCAATCTACAACCATGGCCCCTCCTCCTAGCCATCATCGTGACCTCCGCGACATCCCGAAAATAAGCTTTGGTTAACATGGAAAATAAGCAAAACAAATCAAAGTATCTTAGATATAAACCGTTTTCAGGTAAAAAAAAAAAAAAAAAGTAGGCTTAAAATGATCGAGAGTGTGGAAGTAAAAATGAAGCGATACCGATTGACCGCACCTATTTTGATCTGACTAGTGAATTGTTTGGTTATTGGAGCAGAAAATAGCAAATTTGCTATTTAGCGAGGATGACACGATGCTGTCACTCCTCCGCCATTTTGTTGGGAGTGACAGTCCTCGCCTTCCTCATCCTGCTTCCTCTTCTTCGCCTTTGCTGTTGGCAGCGCTTCATTAGTGTCACCGTTTTAACGGGAAGAAATGACGACAGGCAATTACGCTTTTGTCAGGATGCGTCTTGGAATAAATCTTGAAATATAATAGTGAGCATTTTAGAACAGTGGCCAAGTGTTTTTAGAACTGTGCTGCAATATATTTTAATGTGAGTTTTGGAGATTTATTGTTAACAAATATTGTTGCTATGCATAAATTTGTATATAGTTAGTGTACAGATACCAGGTAACGGTGACAACACCAGGTTTATTTGAAGGTACTCGCGACGGCGGCCATTTTGTAATCAGGAAATGGAAATTACAAGAACAGAAAATTGACATTGATATCATGCAATTTTAAAGAAATTACTATATTAGAATATAGAGGTTTTTCTTTAAAATTCTCTGTCAATTTTTCTTTGAGGGAAATTTTATGTATCAAAAGGACTAGTGGTATCGGCATATGGTATCGTATTGGTATCGGTCCGGGAAAAACTTGTATCGAACATCCTTAGTTAGCATTTAAGCCTCACAGTTCAGGGGCCATAAATTCAATCGTATCAAGTTTTTGTCAATGTAATCTGTGTATTGTTTATTTAGAAAAAATATATTTTCCAAACACAAATGTCATAGTTGATTTTCATCTGTTCCATATATTTGAATAAAAAGATGTTTATCAGTCAAAAATTCAACTGCTTATTTTTTACTAGATTATTTTACAGAATTAGCAAAACATCTCAAATAAAAATACAAAAGATCAAACCCATAATATGAAAGGAGCAATTACTTGGCATTGTGTAGCAAACTCCATCTTTGAATCCATGACAAAGAGTTTGGACGAAGAAACCAGACGAGAAACATCCAAGTGGATTGCCGCCTGGTGCTTGTCTCTGATCCGGTGAGTAGATCGGCCTCTCATAAATGATTCCACGTCATTAATTAAATACTCGTTAAGATATCCCAAAGGGGAAATGGCTGATAGCTAAACGATAAATGACAGTAATCAGCGTAGACTCATTTTAGCCCGTCTTCACTCACAACAATATTAATATATTTTATTGTCAAGCTACTCAAGAAAAATGCAGATTATTTACGTCAAAAGCAAATTTATCCAAAATAAATGAGTTTGTTATGAGAAATGCAACACAAAAGTGAAGCAGCATTAAAAACTGCAGTAACTATTCTATGGATTTTTCTAACACTGCAATCATGTGTCTTTCTTCTCCTTCCTTCCCTCCATGAAGAGTTTGGAGGAGGTGAGAGAGTGAACCGGTAGAGGAGGGTGATTGGTGGCAAGTGATGGCGATGAGGAGGAAGGTGGGGGGACTTATCCCTTATAAGAGCGCTTGCCCGTACCTTCTACGTAGCCGCAAACGCCGTCGCTAACCGAGGAACTTAACTTCTACCAGCCTGCACCTGAAGGACCCTGAGGATTGTCACCCCAACACGGGTAGGAGTGCACGGGGGAGGACAGAGGGTCAAATTTATTCCCAAAATGATTTTTTTTAACAGCATATCAGATTGAATTTATATATTGAAACAATTAAGGTCACCATTAAGGTCTCACTGTGTTATTAGAGGTGGGCTGTTGTGTATGTGCTGCCGACAAGGTGAGTAAAAGATACCCGTACTAAAATACATCCAGTCATTTTTGTTAATAATTTAAAATATATAGAAAGTCAGAAAAGTTAAGTGTAATTCTCGCTAATGCTAATAACTACCAGAAGACTGCAGCTTTTCATTGAGCTATTAAAATGGATGCCGGGAATTCCGAGACACGGGCGTGGAGAGGTTTTCTGTGAGGTTCCGAATGAAGGTCGAACCCCCTCTGCCCGGATTTTTTGCTTTTATGCTCTCAGGTGAAAGGGCGAAGACACTGCCAAGAGTGCGTGACCTCGCGGTTTTAGCTGAACTCAACTAAAATGTGTGCCAAGTGTGTCGTAGATGAGAAGATTCACCATAATGCTAATTCCAACGCCTTTTCCTTACATTTTTGTTTCGATTCACCATATTTTCTAAATAAAAACCCGAAATTATTATTTTTTTCCCCCCCACTTGACCAATTCCAAACATTCCAACGTCAAATAGTTCAAACAAATGCACATTTCTGCAATCAGCAATTTCCACAGGAATTTTCTAGTTGTTATAATTTGGCAGAGTCTCTGTGTGAAATAGATCACACAAAAATCAAAAACTAAAAAGACTCCATAGGTAAGATGGAAGGAGATATAATAATAATAATATGTGGGGTCATGGGTCACACGCCGGGATTATGAATGTTGCCGTACAATTTTAATCCAAAGAGCCAATGTCCCGAGAAACGACGGGATCCCTGCGTTTCCCTTTGTGTAAGGGGCAGCGGGGGGCTTCTGCGTTTATCCTACTAGTGGGTCTCGTTTTCTTCTACTGGCTCACAAAAGAGAAGCCTTGAGGTCACGGCTGGCGAGATGTCAGGATTAAGGCCTGCTTTGCTTTTTCTTTGGGTTTCCCACAAAGAGAAGAAGAGCTCACATTTAAGTTGTTTTTTATATTAATATGATTAACATAGGTTACTAACTGCTTTTTACATTCAGGTTTTTTTTTATTTTGTTTAGTGTGACTCCTTTTTCCTCCATGTTGTTATTGTATCTTTTCTCCTAATGACTTTCTTCCTTCTTTTGACTGTCTCATTTGTGTGTGGTGTGTATTTGTGTGTGCGTGGACTTTAGTTGTCTCTGTTGTGTATTTCGTGTTAATCACCTCTTCAGTCGAGCGGGGTATTGAGCAGCGACGCTTTGAATGCTCGCCGTCCGCCAATCAGGTGTCGCCTCTTGTTTTTTTTCTTCCACAAGTCCGTCTAAATAGAAATTAAGTGAAGCCGTTAACAACATCTCACCTTGGAGATGCGAACAAAGAAAATCGATAGGAAAGCGTCTGATATGACCCCCATGTCCACCGTCATTAATCGACCCGAGGTGATTAGACGCATTGAACGGCGGAATTGGATTTAGCTTACCGTGTCTGCTTGTAATAACGCTGCCAGAGTAAGAATCCAAATAGTTTTGAATCGTACTTATAGAAAAAGTCAAAAGGAAAATATATTTTGGAGAGATCTTTGCCATTTTTCCTTTTTTTAAGTGTTTTTGTGATGGAAACCACCCAGACACAAAATGGATGAGCACAATTGGGAGTCAATTAGGATTTCAATCAAGCTGATTGGCCAATCAGTTATCAATAGTTCAAAAAAAAGAGTGTGTTTGGAGTAGGCCTGACAGATAAAGTGAAGGTGAAGGTTTGATTTTTGTTTTTATGTGGATATTTATTTAGACAAAGCAGATAATGAACTCTTAGAAGCTTTTTGTCTGATCGATAAAGACATGAGTCAATATAGAAATAAAATTAATTTGGAGGAAATTGGTTGTGTGCAATATTTACATTACACAGCAGAAAAGTGAAAAACATTTTTTATGTTAATTTGGATTATAATCCAAATATATTCTGCACCCAGCATGCAAATGAGTGTTCAATTACGACCACAATAGAAACACGATGAGATGAAAACTATCATAAAGTTTGAGTTTGGTCATAATAATATGCAGTGCGGTCATTCGCCCATGAATAATCCGGCTTTAGGTAGCTGGAAGTCATTTATTTTCATGGTCATGTTCTCGACAGGAGAAAAGTAATAATTGAGAAAAAAAAATCAACCTAAGAGCATTTCCAGACACTGTCCGATATTTTCCTCTTTTTCACACTTGACTCGCCCCACATTTTAAATTTCAAATTCAACTGCCCTTTCTGTGGATTGGATGTTTTTCCGCAACGTTGTTGGTAATCGTACCAGATTTCCACCAGCACAGACTCTAATGGGTTTAATTAGCTGGTTTACTCAGCAGTTAATCGGTTCATTAAAAACAAATTAATTGCTTTCAGGGAGCTCCCGGAAGGATTTGACAGTCGACGGGGTATCTTGGCTTAATTCAGTCAACATAGTTGCTTATTTGCAATGGGAATTTAAAAAAAAAATTAAAAAATGGGTTCACGAAAATGAAAAGTTAGATTACAGTTAGCCGTTATTGAACGAGTAGCACTACCTGAACAATTATTTCTCCTGAAACCAGATAAGTATTACTTTGTATTTAAAAAGAGTTCATTAAATGAGTGCAAATGTTACTTATGCTCCTAAAAATGAGGTCGTAAAAAACTTTTTGGGGTTTTATTTCCCCTTCAAAATCACATTCTAGCATCTCAGTGAAGACACAATCGTTATTAATGTTATAATGACGTGCAAGAAGCTTGACTTTTTCGTCATTTTGTCATCAGCGCCACTTGTGGGTTTTTTTCGTGGGGCGTAAACCATTCAAGATGTCTGCATCTAATCAAGTCTATTGTTCAACACATATCTTTCTTTTAAAACCCGATCCTCACAAAAATATTCTGTTCGTCGAGTAAGTACCATTCAGAACAACACTCGATGATGAATACTCGAATATTTCCAAAGTTAGCTTTGTGGAGATCCATTAAAAGATGAAAAAGCAGGTCATGTCTCTTTCGATTCCTAACGATGTGTTTTGTTTTGTGTGCTTCATTAGGTCGCCATTTTAAAATGAAAATAATCGAGATGCGATTAAAAATGGTCACATCTAAATATTTGTTGCAGACCATCATGAAGATGCTGGTGGCGCTCCTGATGCTGCTGTTGTTTTGTTTTGATGGCGTACATGCCGACTGTCAGGATGACTGCCTGTCCTGCAGCCTCATCCTGCCCAAACGACTCACCTTCAACACTATGGTGAGCACACGTTACACACAGACACACACAGACACGCACTATTGGTTAAGCTTTTCCTGACAGACTCAATTTTCATTTACTGATAAGAAGCAAAACCTTCCACTTCTTCATCTCTGTGACTCAACAAATTAGCCTTTTGGCATTTGAGTTTTACTAATTTGTTGTGGCTAATTGATTCCGGGGGATGAATGTGCGCATTCTCTCGACAAGACATTTGAGGGCATGAAGAAAAGGCACAAATGATGATTTATTGCCTAGTGACAGCACCATTCAGCTCAGCTAACGCTTAATTACGAGGGACATATTCACGGAACAATGTGTTTGTAATAATGATTTCTATTGAGTCGTGTTATGTACCCAAATATTGCTCAGTATGATTGCGATACAGTTGTACATTTTTATCTCAGTCAAACACAAGAAAATAAATAAATATGGGCCAAGGATAGACCCTTGTGGGACCCCTTTTTTTGGTCATAAGACACATATCACTCAAACAAGAACATTACCTTGACATCACATTGTACAACTTACGCAATAATAATAATTCATGATCAATAAATCCAAGTAAAAGCATTTCATCTTTTTTTTTTTTCCCCTGTCAGGATTGTCTGTTTGAGTGTGAGGGCTCGGCTTCCCCAGCATCTTCCTGGGACACCTGCCGTGGATCCTTGTCGTTGTTGTCTATGCCCAAAAGATCCCAGGAGGAAGTGGATGCCTTCCTCCCTGCTGAGGAGGAAGAAAACCAGAGGAATGAAGAAGGGGAAGAAGAGCTACCCTTACAAAGATTCGATCACATGACCCGGCTGCTCAAAAGGGACGCGGGTTCCCTGTCCTTGGACGAAGAGTACGAGGACTCTGACAGCGACGTTGGTCTGAGCGCCTCCAAGAGATTCGGCGGCTTTGTGAAGGGTCGCCATGGTTACAGGAAGCTGATGGCGCCGGCCAGGTCCTACCAGAAGCGTTACGGCGGCTTCATCGGGATCCGCAAGTCGGCGCGCAAGTGGAACAACCAGAAACGCTTCGGAGAGTTCCTCAAAGAGTATCTGGGCATGAGCACTCGAGGTACAGAGTACAACAGCGTCTCGGAGGAGCTGAGCCGGCACAATGAGGTGTAGATCGGGCAGCCGACGCACCTCCATGCCCGATTCCCAGTTAGTGCCTGTATGTGGACCGTCTATTTACATCTACTGTCAAGTGACGCATATCTAATATTACCGTGCTTATGTGTAGGATGCTTTCACGTATATACTGTATTTCGCTTCCTCTTGTTGAAACACTTGTAAATGGGGGTGTGCATCTCCATGCAGAAAGAAATGACATAATACGATTCAAGGATGTAACGATTTTGTAACGATTAGTCGTCAAATCAAAACTTTTTTTTTTTTTTTTTTACACCCCAGCTTGTAAGGTACAATAATACACATGGATAGTTCATAACTTCTCTCTAAGAGGTCAACTTTTCAGAAAGCCCCTAACTTCGAGTTATTTATTCAATACAATGCACTAGGTCGCTATTCTAAAACTGAATACAATCATGTAGTTACTGTTTTATTTACATAATGATATTTTTGACAGACTATGAGGTTTAGGGTTTAGGGATATTTTAAGAAAGCTACTTGATATACAAATCCACAAAACCATGATGGTCTAATGAAATTATAATGTGGGACTTGCATTGATTTTTTTTTTTTAACAAGGAAAATGGATTTGCATGATAACCTGACATTTTGAGGACGTTTTGACGTCTTTGAGCTGAATTGTTTTACTCTGCTACCATCTGGTGGTACAAAAGAAAACTCCATCACCCTTTCCTTGCTAAAAAAACACAACTAAATTTTAAAAATTCACCTCAGCGTTAGACAGTGGGGCATTCAACTCAATTTACATACAATGCATTTACATGGAGAATTACACCTTATGTATAGTCCTAACAAATGATGTTTGTAACTGTCTTTGTTTTGGTTTGTTGGTGATTGTAAATAGCAGAAATTTAAAAACCTTTCCATAAATAAAAATACTTGATTATTTCTTCTATGGGTCATCATGCAGCAAATGATTCACTTGTCCTGGGCTGATTTGTTCACCAAAAGAATTGTTCTTTTTTAAATTCTATTACAATTACAATTTTTCTGTATGTATAAGAATTAGATAAACACAAACAAATGTACAGTACTGAAATAATACTTAAAAAAAAAAATGACGCCATATCTTTTTTTAGCACGAGGTGAGAATCGTAACGCATTTTCTGGTAACACTGTAGATAATTGCATGATTGTGTATTGTGCTAAAAGAATGTCCCGCACGGCTACCGTAGCTGAGACGAAGAAGCTGCTCTCGCTCCCCGGATGTAACGCAACCAAGTGATAGATTTGGTTCTCTGAATCCTCGTGTGAGTTTATTAAACTGCTGTCCTCTGAACGTATGGTGCTTGCTTCGACGCACATAACGACATGGTGTCAGAAGACGTCTCGGACCTGCCCTCTGTGTATTGAGTGGTGTTTTTTTTCTTCGCCGTGCTCCGAAGTGCGAGGGGAATTAAGTGAAGGCTGACTATGGCGGAAGGATTTCGCAGGCCAGACCCTCTTGTTTTTGAAGGAGACGTTGCCGAGAATTGGCGTATTTTTGAAAGTGAATATGACATTTTTATCGAGGCTGCACACGCGGATAAACCTGCCAAGACAAAAGCGTACATCCTCCTCAACCTTGCAGGAGCAGAAGCCATTGAACGGGAGCGTTCATTTGTATACGCTGCGGAAGTTAGAGCGCCAGGAGAAAATGGAGCCGTTATGGTCCCGGCCGAGTCTCGGGAAGACCCCACGTGTCTCAAGCGAAAATTTCGAGAAATGTGCAATCCACAACACAACAAGACGATGGAAAGGCACAAGTTTCACACTCGAAATCAGAAGCAAGGTGAGACTATTGAATCTTTCATCAGTGATTTGAAGATAAAAGCAAAGAGTTGCCACTTTGCAGAGCTCACGGACGAATTGATTTGTGATAGAATCGTGTGTGGCATCAACAACGACAGTATAAGAAAGGCTCTGCTACGCGATAGTGACTTGACCCTCGCTAAGGCAATTTCTATCTGCCGTATTTATGAAATGACCGAGGAAAACACAAAAGCATTAACTCTGCAAGTAAACCCTGTGGATGCGCTACAACAAAGCTCCAATAGAGGACTGTACAGGTCAAGAAATAAGAAAGCAAATCAATATGATTCAAAGAACATCACTACTTGTGATCATTGTGGAGGCAGCCACCCAGCGCAAAGGGATAGATGTCCAGCGTTTGGCTTGAAATGTCACAAATGTGGAAAGATGAATCATTTCAAGGATTGCTGCAAGTCAAAGCCAGCGTATCACAACACAGAAAGAAAGAGTTTCACAAAGAAAAGCTCCACTAGAAGACCAGTGTATCACGTGAAGGTCGAGCAAGAGAAAGAATACACCGCTGATGATGATACATACTATGTAGATGGAATTTCTGTGGACACTATCAATGCACATATGAAAAATAGAGATGAAGGCTTTGTCACTCTGCATGTGCACGGGAAACCCATCGAAATGAAGATTGACACCGGAGCGAAATGTAATGTAATGGCTAAGGACATGTTTGTACAACTCTCTGAGGGGAACATTATTCCCTGTGGCAAGTCTACAAATCTAGTGGCTTATGGCGGCAGCAAGATCGAAACTGCAGGTCTTGTCTCACTGTCATGCTACTTGGATGAACAGCAACACACGCTACCCTTCTTCCTCGTGGAGCGTGATGTTATTCCACTTTTGGGATTTCGTGCATGTATGCGTCTCGGACTTGTCACATTCAGCCCTCACGTCCACCAGGTCGGCACGGAGACTATTACAGACTTTGTCAAAAATATCAAAGAGAAATACAAAGATGTGTTCAGCGATGAATTAGGAGAACTGCCAATCACCTACTCCATGGTAGTAGATCCAGCTGTACGGCCAGTCGTGCGTCCAGCGCACCGTGTCCCCTTGGCGATGCAGGCCCGCGTTAAAGCTGAACTTGATAACATGACAAGCAAAGGAGTCATCTGCCCCGTCTCTGAGCCCACGGACTGGGTTTCATCGATGGTAGCAGCACACAAGAAAGACAAAGAAGAGATACGACTGTGCATCAACCCAAAAGACTTGAACAATGCTTTAAAGAGACCCCACTATCCGATGCGTAGTGTGGAAGACGTAGCCAGCAAAATGTCAGGTGCCACCCTGTTTTCGGTGCTTGATGCCAAGAACTCCTTTTGGCAAATAAAGCTAGATCAAAAGTCATCCATGTTGACAACATTCAGCACACCTTTTGGGCGCTACCGATTTCTCCGCATGCCATTTGGCATCAACTCAGCAAGTGAAGTTTTCCAAAGCTCAATGGAACAACTGTTTGCCGGTTACCCATGTGCTGTCATAGTCGATGACATCATTGTGGGAGGTCGCGATGCTGCAGAACATGATGCTAATCTGAAGAAAATATTGGATCGTGCACAAGAGATCAAACTTAGACTCAACTCTCAAAAGTGCAAGTTTCGGCTCGACCAAGTCTGCTATGTTGGTCACATATTCACAAAAGAAGGTCTGAAAGCCGATCCAACGAAAACAGAAGCCATCACGGAGATGCCGGTCCCGCAAGATGCCCTAGCTGTGCAACGATTCCTGGGCATGGTGAACTACTTGGGGAAGTTTATCCCAAATCTCAGCGACATTGCAGCACCACTCAGGCAGCTCACTCACAAAGACGCTGCATGGTGCTGGCTCCCCCAACACCAACAGGCATTTGAGGAATTGAAGTCATGTCTATCCAGCTCACCTGTCCTTTCTTATTTTGATGTAGGGAAACCTGTGATGCTAACATGTGATGCATCCCGTTATGGGTTGGGTGCAGCATGTTTACAAGATGGAAAGCCAATTGCGTATGCATCTCGCACATTGTCAGATACAGAAACCCGTTATGCGCAAATTGAAAAAGAACTCCTTGCTGTTGTTTTTGCATGCACTAAGTTTAAGGACTACATCTATGGCAAGCACACTGTCATTGAAACAGACCACCAACCTCTGGTCACTATACTGAAGAAGCCGATCCTCACAGCTCCAGCTCGTCTGCAGAGGATGCTACTTCGTCTACAAGCTTTTGACATCACCTTGGTTTATAAAAAGGGCAAGCAAATGTACCTTTCCGACACCCTGTCAAGAGCCCCAAACGGTAAAGTTTCTGAATTATCTAGTGCTCACAGCTCGTTTGAAGTCATGTCAGTCAGTTTTATCTCGACAGCCAGGCTTGAAGAGCTGAGAACACACACTGCCAGTGACCAAGTGCTTCAAACTCTTAGCAATGTGATCCAGAATGGATGGCCTAACAAAGAACGTCAGGCACCGCTCTCTGTCCGCCCATACTTTCCATACAGAGACGAGTTGGTAGTGGAAGAAGGTATTGTTGTTAAAGGACACAGACCTGTCATACCAATCTCACTGCAACAAGAGTACATCCAAATTATGCATAGAGGTCACCCAGGCCTTGAATCAACTAAATGTAGAGCCAGAAGTACAGTGTTTTGGCCCAACATGAACACGGACATCACAAAAGTACTACTGTCTTGTGCTGTATGCAATAGCACACGACCACACCAGCAAAAGGAACCGCTGAAAGCTCATCCTGTCCCTACCCTGCCATGGTCTACGGTCGCAACGGACATTTTTGAATGGCATGGTCAACAGTATTCAGTCCTTGTTGACTCTTACTCGGGATGGTTCGAAATTGATCTGCTTCGTGATTTGTCTTCAGCTACAGTGATAAAAAAGCTAAAGAGACATTTTTCTGTTCATGGAGCACCCCATACACTGATTTCTGATAATGGCAGACAATACACTAGCCAACGATTCCGCGACTTTTCCAAACAGTGGGACATTACGCACGTTACCAGCAGTCCCGGATACCCGCAGTCGAATGGATTAGCCGAGCGTGCCGTCCGCAGTGCCAAACAGCTCATGGAAAAGTCACACCGAGATGGAACGGATGTTTTTCTCAACCTGCTCAACCTCAGGAACATTCCTCGAGACAGCACGCTTGGATCACCTGCACAGCGTCTCATGTCTCGCCAGACGCGTTCTACCTTTCCTGTCAACAACACTCTGCTTGTGCCTGCAATAAAGGGTGCAGGACAAGTGGCTACTCAGCTTCAAAGGAGAAGACTTGTTCAAAAGCAGTACTATGATGCAACAAGTCGCCCTCTGGTGCCACTTGTGAGAGGACAAATTGTCCGGTTACAGACTGCAGAGGGATATGACCGCCTCGGGAAAGTGGTTCAGGCTTGCAAAGAGCCGCGCTCCTACATCGTTGAATCCAACGGAGGTATCTACAGGAGGAATCGCCGTCACATCCTTCCTGTTGCTGAACCAACCCCACCTTTGCACGCCGACTCTGACCATCACTCTCAACCACCGGTTCCGAGTACGCCAGACCCTCTTCTATCCAGTCCACATGCCCGACCGTCTCACTTCTCTCAACCATCTGCTCACTACTCCACCAATGAGCAATCGACAACATCTCCAGCTGACGTGCCCACCCGAGTGTCACACAATTGTTCTGCTTATGTGACTCGCTCAGGTCGGATTTCTAAGCCGAATCCGAAGTACAAGGATTGAACTGCATGTTTGTTAGTTGCGTTTTGAAAAAAAAAAAAGTTAAGCTCTAAGGTTGTTTACATACTTGTTATTATTACCAAGTGTACCTTCGTGCATTTCCAAGAGGAATAATTTGTTAATTCAGTAAGTTTTATGCTGCCAGTTTTACGCAGACTTGTTTATTTGTAGACTGTCACGTCACATTTGTATATTACAGTTTTTTAGTTAACAATATTTTTTATAGAGGCAATGTTCTAAAAGGAGAGGATGTAGATAATTGCATGATTGTGTATTGTGCTAAAAGAATGTCCCGCACGGCTACCGTAGCTGAGACGAAGAAGCTGCTCTCGCTCCCCGGATGTAACGCAACCAAGTGATAGATTTGGTTCTCTGAATCCTCGTGTGAGTTTATTAAACTGCTGTCCTCTGAACGTATGGTGCTTGCTTCGACGCACATAACGACAACACCCTTTCAAAATAAATATGGCGGGTGATTACCTTTATTTTGAAAGGTCACTCAAAGGCAGCATCCGCTTACATATATGTTAGCTTGCCTTCGGGCTTGACGGCAGCTTTACCTTGGATCCAACAACTGTTCTGTCCCCACCACAACACGACCTCTTTCCTCACTCGTGTACATGTTTACAGAAGGTGGAACCCCGCTGTGACTGAATTAGTTGGTAAGTAACAAAGACGACTAGAGCGAAAGTAAAAGCAGAGCCGCCCTCCATTTTGTTGACATTTAGATACTTCACCCCTTCGACATGTTTTGCTAGCTGTTCGTTAGCCGCGACATCTGCCAATCGGCGTGACACCCCCGAGTGGTTAAAACACCAACACTAGACAACCTAGAAGGTTTATAAAATAGTAAAAACAAGACGTTAAAGCATATACGTCCAGCATAAGTGATTAAGTCGGGAATATTCGGTTTGGGGTTTTGTACTTTTAGGATGAATATGAATTGCATTCATCTCTCCAACTTTTGCATGACTTTTGAATGACTACTAAACTTCTAAGACTTCTATGTCTTTCCGTGATTTCTCACGGTTGCAACCTGTTGATCTTCTTGACAGCAAACTTCGTGGCTAGTAAAACAAAATAGCAAACTCAACCTGCAACCTTTGACCACCCTTGAGAAGCTTCCCTGTTGCATTCTCTGCTGATGTTTTTTTTTTACATTTTGAGGAACGTTAACTCTGTTCCCTGTTTGCACGAGATAAACATTTTGATTTTCATTTCTCTAACCACACTAAATGTAAACAAAGCAAAATCCAAATCAAAGTGATGTCCCAAACATTGATGATTGCGCCCCCTAAAGGCATGGAGCTTCACTTGCCTGTTGGACCTCTGCTGAAATCTTGCATATAATAACTATGATGGGTTTTTTTTTTTTTTTTGTACTGATACAGAGCACAGCCAGCCATGTGTAGCTGTGTGCGGAGCTCCAGGGCTCTGTCCCCTACCCTGCTCCCCAGACTGCTGCTACCTCACACAGGCAACACATTGGCCAGTAGGGGCCTGTGGACCTCCACAAACTGCATGCAGGCGGGGAGCGGGGACGCCTCGCAACCACTGCCACTACCCAGCCAGGCCCGTGTAGTCATCTGCGGAGGGGGCATCGTGGGGACTTCGGTGGCATATCACCTGGCCAAGCTGGGCTGGACTGATGTTGTTCTCCTGGAGCAGGGCAGGTATGTCATCTCTTGGAGGAGCATTCCAAGGGAGCATTCCTTGTATATTTATTTTGTCTATTGACAGACTTGGAGCGGGAACCACCAAATTGTGCGCCGGCATTGTCAGTGTGGCCAAGCCCATCTCCATCGAGTGCAAAATGGCCGATTATTCCAATGCTCTGTACCGGCAGCTCGAGGAGGAGACCGGCGTCAAGACGGGTAAGCCACCTTGATATTCCCGCCAGACGTCCCTCTTGAAATCCGACCTCAATTTTTTTTGGGTTTCAGGTTACGTCAAGACGGGTTCTCTGTGTCTGGCTCAGAATCAGGACCGGCTTATTTCTCTGAAGCGACTCGCGTCGAGACTCAAGTGAGACTTTTCACTCACGTTATGGTTGTCTTAAAGAAAATCATTTCGCGTCTTTCTTCGAATGCTAATGTGTCCACTTATGTATCTGTTTTTCCAGGGTGCTGGGAATCAGCTGTAACATTGTGAAACCCAAAGAAGTGACCAAGCTCCACCCCTTAGTGAACATTCACGACCTCGTGGGGGCGCTCCACCTGCCCGCCGACGCCGTGGTGTCGCCGCCGGATGTCAATCACGCCCTGGCCGTGGCGGCCGCTGGACAAGGCACGGCACGTTATTTGTAGTTTTTTTTTACCCAAGGTGCATGCCTGATTCTTCTTCTGTCTCTCCACTCAGGGGTTCAAATCCTGGAAAGAACAACCGTTCAGCAGGTTCTGGTGGAGAAAGGCCAGGTGATGGCGGTGGAGACGGACCGCGGCTCCATCGAGTGTGAATATTTCGTCAACTGTGCTGGACAGGTACGAAAAAAAAAAAAGATGCATTTTGCTGAACTAGCGTTTTAAGCCGTCTTGTTTTTTTTTCGGAATGTGTTCCGTCAGTGGGCGTACGAACTGGGCCAGGCGAGCGAAACCAAAGTCTCCGTCCCTCTGCACGGCTGCGAGCACTTCTACCTCCTCACCAAACCTCTCCACAATGAGCTCCCAGCTGACACACCAGGTCTCACGCCTCGCCGATGTATCGTGATGCCCCTCAATGTTGGCATCGAGTATTTTTTTTGTCAATTTCTTGTGAGTCATTCCCTGTACGTGTCTTCCAGTGGTGCTCGACATGGACGGAAGGATATACGCTCGGCCGTGGCAGGGAGGCCTCCTGTCGGGCGGGTTCGAGAAGAATCCAAAGCCCATCTTCACAGAGGGACGCAACCAGTTGGAAATTCAGAGTATGCAGGAGGACTGGGACCACTTTGGTGAGGAACACTTGGAAGGCTGCAAAGGGATTTTTTATTAGCGTTCCAGCACCACTTGGACGGAAGTTGGCCATTATGTTAAGCTCGTAAACATTTTAAAACAGCTTTGGGTACACAGCACAAGAGTTCGTGGGGGTGTTTCCTCCTTAAAAAGACTTGGTCTTTCCCTTTTGGTTCGACCCTGCTCGGTAAATAAAGCAAGAGATCTATTTTTAAACCAGCCGGCCTGAGGTGGTTTTCCCTGAAGGAAGTTTTTGTTTTGAAGCTGTTGCGTTTAACTACCTTTGTTTATGAGCACCATTAGATATGTTTACTGGTGCGCACAGACTGCTTTGGTCAGCATTGGACTCAGGCCAGCGTTCATTTTGCCACACTTGCGTGAGCAACACTCCTTCGACGTGGTTACCTTGAATGCAACTCAGCCGTGCAATTTGAGCGTAGTGACGCTCGAGAGGCGGTCGTAAAGTTTGAGCCAAACCGATAGTTTTTTTCTTTTCAGAGCCGATGCTCAACGCGCTGCTGAGGAGAATGCCCGGTCTGGAGTCGGCTGAGATCCAACAGCTGGTCAACTGCCCCGAGTCCTTCACCCCGGACATGCGTTGTTTGATGGGCGAGACGCCGGGGATCTCGGGCTACTACGTGCTGGCCGGTATGAACTCCTCAGGTCTGGCCTTTGCTGGAGGAGCTGGCAAGTGAGTATTATTTAAAAAAAAAAAAAAGACTCGTCTTTAAATTCTTTTTTTTTTTGGGTGTGGGTTGATGTCAAAATATTCTTTTCATCATACACTCATGCATTCACCTCTCAACACCTCATGTCCCAATACTTTTGTCCACGTGTCTTTTTTTCTTCTCTGTTTAGGTTTCTGGCCGAGTGGATGACCTACGGTTACCCCAGCGCCAACGTGTGGCCGCTGGACATCAGCCGTTTTGGCAACCTGCAGAGCAGTCGCACCTTCCTCCGACACCGCGTTATGGAGGTCATGCGTGAGTCGCCATTTTGTTATCGACCTTTCGCACCTCTTAAAACAACCAGGGCACCGATATCCGATCTGATGCGTTTGCGGTATGTGTGTCTCCAGCGCTGCTGTACGAACTAAAAGTTCCCCGCTGGGACTTCCAGACGGGCCGGCAGCTTCGGACAAGTCCGCTGTACGACCGACTGGACACGCAAGGAGCTCGCTGGATGGAGAAACACGGCTTTGAGAGACCCAAATACTTTGTTCCACAAGGCAAAGGTACGCAAGACTTTCTAAAATTCTGACCGTGTCCAGATGGATAGATAAGGGCGGTGAATACCACGAATAACTTTTTATTTCTTCCTGCAGATCTTCTCTCTTTGGACCAGAGCAAGACTTTCTACAAGCCCGACTGGTTTGACATTGTCGGGGCGGAGGTGAAGTGCTGCAAGGAGGCCGTCTGCGTCATTGACATGTCGTCCTTCACCAAATTTGAACTCGCTGTAAGTCTGCTGTAGATTTGGACGTTCTCGATGTTTGTCAGCGTGTCTGGTTCATATTAGTGACTCTGTCCCACAGTCCTCGGGCGACGAGGCCCTGGAGCTGCTGCAGCACCTGTGTGCCAATGACCTGGACGTCCCAGTGGGTCACATCGTCCACACGGGCATGCTGAACCAACGAGGAGGCTACGAGAACGACTGCAGCGTCGTGCGCATCAGCAAGAACAGGCAAGGGCTCTCAAACGTTTTGCTTCTGGGACTGCTCCTCATCCCGTTGGCCACAAGAATAACGACCTTCCCATCGTCGCCTCTTCTGCAGCTTCTTCATCATCTCACCGACAGACCAGCAAGTGCACTGTTGGTCGTGGATCAAGAAGCACATGCCCAAGGACCCGCACCTTCACCTTGAGGACGTCAGCTGGAAGTACACAGGTAAGCCAGCCTGCGCATCCGCTCACGGCACTCGCCTGACCAAACATCTTCTCTCTCTCAGCTTTGAATCTGATCGGACCTCGCGCCATGGATGTCTTGGCGGAGCTGTCGTACGTTTCCATGACGCCTGACCACTTTCCCTCCATGTTCTGTAAGGTGGGTTCACGTATTCAACCCCGGCACGCTGTATCTTCAAAGAGCGACGAGTTTGGCTTTCTTCACGAACGCGAGGGAACGTTCATATTTGTTTTCCGTGTCTGCAGGAGATGAGCGTAGGCTACGCTAACGGCATCCGAGTGATGAGCATGACCCACACGGGCGAGCCGGGTTTCATGCTCTACATCCCTATCGAGGTACGCTTTGTAACTTTATCGACACGATAACATTTCATTTTGACAGTTTCCTCTTCCGCACAGTACGCCCTGCACGTGTACAATGAGGTGATGTCGGTGGGTCAGAAGTACGGCATCTGCAACGCCGGCTACTACGCGCTGCGCAGCCTGCGCATCGAGAAGTTCTTTGCCTTCTGGGGACAAGACCTGGACACCTTCACCACGCCGCTGGAGTGCGGGCGGGAATTCCGCGTCAAGTTCGATAAGGTAGACAACAGTCGGATGATTTCTCATCAGAACTGGAGTGTTAGGTAATGTGTGTGTGTGTTCAGGACACAGACTTCGTGGGTCGCTCGGCACTGCTGCAGCAGCGTCAAGACGGCGTGTTCCGCCGCTTCGTCATGTTGGTCCTGGACGACCACGACACGGAGCTGGACCTGTGGCCCTGGTGGGGCGAGCCCATCTACTGCAACGGCCAACTGGCGGGGGCCACCACCAGCAGCGCCTACAGCTACACCCTGCAGAAACACGTGTGCCTCGGGTTCGTGTCGCCGCCCCCCGGACCCGACGGCCTGCCCGCCGCCATCACCCCGGACTTCATCAACCGAGGAGACTACGAGGTGGACGTGGCCGGGCAGAGGTACCCGGCCAAGGCTAAGCTCTACCCCTTCAGCTCTCTCTTTACTCAGCAGCACCGGAGACGCAAAGAGGACCTGGAACTGAGCAACCTTCATGGTGAGTGATGATCACACATCACTCAACATGCTTACTTAAGTGCAATATTTGGCGAAAAAAAAACCAAGTCAGCCATTTTCTTCATTGGTCTGGAGCCAAAGTGCCTTGGTGGAGGCCACTTGAACGTGCTGCTCCTCCATAGTAGGAGACAACATGCTGGTTCTCCACAATCAAAAGCTCTGCTGTTGCCTCCTATTGCCATCCACTCTGCACTATTTAACCATATTATTCATACTCATGTTACGAGAAAGCGTTTTTGAAAATGCTACAATATTGCAAGAATAGAGTTGGAATGTTGTCAGATTTTTTCTCTTTTGAACAAATGTCATGTGAAGTGTGAAAGTTGGGTTAGTCATCTTAAAACAATGTTTTTCGAGGGATAAAACTTTGGAAAAAATGTTCAACGTTATGGCAAAAAATCATATGCAACATTTGCACTTGATGGGGAAAAAAGGTTATCACAAAAAACAAATTGCAATGTTGAGTTCTATTTCTTTAAGGTGGAAATTGTAATTTACAAGAGTAAAACTAACTTTGCAAGAGGAAAGTTGTCATTTTCCGTTTTAGTGAAAATTGGGGATAAAAATTAAAATCAATTTGAAAAAGGTCTGAGTAGATGGAAGATTAACGGAATGCCTCATGACAGGTAAAAAGTTAGTACAGTCTTATTGTAACTTTTAAAAGTTTTACTATACAGTTCAAACCTTTTTTCTTTTTTTTTTAAATACTTTGATTTGTCGAGGGATTACAATGATTCTCATTGAATGTATTAATCCCTCATTTATTTTCTCCGAAACATGACTCATGACTTTCACATAAAATGGCAACTTTTTCTTGTATCATTCTTCCATTTGATCCAATGTGATGTCGACTGATGGCATCCCGGTCTGCTGTGCAATTTACGCCTGTCATGCTGTCAATCTAATCATATCCTGTCGGTTCATATTCATGAGAAATACTTTTTCGCATATTTGGTTTTAATCTCGACTGTGTCGTTGACTTGATCCGGATAATGAAGGACAATCTTATCATTAAGCGTCTCTCGCTGCACGTCCTGACTGCAAGAATAATCTGTCATTCATGAAATAAACGCACAAGTCGCGGCACTATATTTATATGAACATCCAAAAAGATGATTTTGTTGTTGTCTTGGTAACAGTGCGTCATGTAAATAATTCAAATAAAAAGTCAAGTGCAGGTTCTTCTGGCTTTCAAGCCGTCTGCTTCTTGAGTCGTCATGACAACCGGCCGTGTCCATGTTTTGATGATGCTTAATTGTCACACTGGACAAGAAATTTGAAACAAAATACAGTTAGGCTTTTTTTTTTTTTTTTTTTTTAATCATATCCTCCGGGCTTTGCGTGGTCGGCAGCCGTTGTGTGGCACGGGCGTGTTGTCCGTGATAGAGACCACCTCCAACCCCCCCATGCCCAAGCCTTTGATGGCCGACTGCAACAAAAGACGAGGAGGACATACAAATATGATTCCTGGTCACAATGCCATCAGCCAATCTAAATGGTTGCTATGTCAGTTTCATTTCATACTTTTTTTATTGATTTATTCAGATGTTAAAACTCACCAAGCGACCTGGACCGAGACCTTTGACGATGACGCGAACAAATGTCACCCCTTTAGCTGTCGCTTTCTTCTCGGAGGAAGAGAAGGATTTCATTAATTCATTCCTTAAAAAAATGAAATATAATGTTGCTCATGACAAATACGTACGGCCGCAGCGGCGATGGCGGCGGTCTGTGCGGCGACTGGCGTGGACTTCTTGATGTTCTTGAAGCCTTCTGTCCCACACGAAGTTCTGACCAAAGACTTGCCCTCACAGTCTGTCAGCTGGATGTGTGTGCTAGGGGGGTGGAGTGTTTTCCATTTGATTTGAAAGAACACGTATTAATTCCCGTGATACCGTATGCTAGTGGTTCTCAAACTTTTTACCACCCCTCAAAATATTTATCACTCTAATTACCAAAATAATGACCTATATTAAATGAGCCTACTTATTATATGTAGCTTTGATGTGCAGGATGGGCAACTCCTCAAACTTCTTTCCACCCCAGCTGAGTGGGCTGTCCTGGCCAGGCAGGGGAGGGAAGTAGCTGTGTGTTCAAATCCAATCCAGAAATTAATCAAATTGAATTAATAACATAGTAGTAACCATGGACGACAACTTACGTAAAGTCTCTGGAAGCTACAGATGAGTCTTTTTTGTGTGGTGCTGCCTCCTGGAGCCGGACGGCGGCGCTATGGAGCGTTCTACTGCTTCTAAATACAACATGATGCATCCCATCAAAACACAAGTTATCTTTTCTTAACGTAAATAACTAGTTGGTTCTATTTGCTATGACGTATTGTTTATGTTATTGTATTGTACTGACTGCAGGCATGCGTCTACGGTGTTTACAGGGTTAGCGAGTTAGCACGGGATGAAAAAAAACACTTACAACGAGGTTCCTTTGGCAGACAATTGTAGACAAGCACTACTCAAAGAGTTTACGAGTGAACAAGTTAATTTAAACATTTTAAATGGGTTGCAATTTGACACAAATTGGCAGTAAAAGCACTAGGAACGTGACATTGACGACTTGCAGACACCAGTCGTAGTGGTACGTAATCATGTTGTTACACTGGTAGGGGGAATTAAATAGCAACAGAATCGTTATCAGACAATTCGAAGTATACTTTTTCAGTAAATGTAATAAAATGTAAAACATTAAATAATTATTACATGTTATAATGTGTTTTAACGTTTTGTGACACAATAATATGAGGCTTAGGACAACAAATTGATAATTTCTTTCCCCCTCAATGAGTGTGATGGACTCGTCCTCTTCCCGCAAAGAATTGTGGGTGTAATTTGTGGCATTCGCAAACCAATTCAAATCCTCGTATATTTCTAAACCCACGCTCCCATCCCCATTGTAAACTTTATGTGCGCGATTTTTTAATGCATCGATTCAAATGACACATTATTGCTTAGATGTTTTCTCATAATTTGCTGGAATAAATTAAAAGGGTGTTTTCCGTAGTTCTTTATGAGAAGCTTTTGGGTCGGTGGGTTATTTTTGACAGGCGACTATGAACGTCACAAAAGAAGATGGCGGCTCCCTGTGGAAGGATGGCGAGCCTGCCTCTGAAACGTTATTTCTTCTGTTTTGGGAGGACCCCGGTGGCGAACTGTATGTTTCGTTCGTTTTCTAACAGCTCGCATTACTGTTCAATTTTGCGGAAAAAATTAGCACCGGAAACACCGCGTTCCCCGTGGACTCTGATGGCTGCGGTGTGTTTGCAGCGACCGCCGGTCATCTCGGCGGACCTGAATCCGCTGGAGCAACGCTTTGCTCGCTTGATGCAGCAGGTGATACCACATTAAAAGAATATAATCGATCATGTACACTTTCAGTTTGTTTCATTTTTGCTCATTTGCTAATAATTCTTAAAACCAAGTCCAAGTAATGTCATGTTGCCTAGTTTCCAGGAACGTAGCAAAATATGTCATGCACAAAATGGTTCCGCCCGTGAAGCAAACTAGCTATAAAACAAACAATTAGGAATATAATGATTGGCGAGATGGCCACAAAATCCGTTAGGACATCTTGTCTGATTGTTTCTAACTTTTTAAAGAAAACAAACAAACAGCATAGGCCTCTCTATAATATAAGGGAATTTTGCATGCAGTTTGTTCCAACAACATCTTCAAAACTTGAGTAGAAAGAATAAACTGACATTTTCATTGATTAACTTTTGAGCCAATCTACTTCTATTGTCAGATGGAAGTGGAGAATAGCATACTGTCTGACCACGAGCTGCGTCTACTGGAGGACGCAGAGAAGCTGAGGAGAAAGCAGGCCAACGACTATGACTACGACGAGGACGAAGACGACCCGAAGGGGCAAGACATCGTACTTACGCAAGACCTGGAAGATGAGTGGGAGCGCAAATTCAAAGCATTCAGGCCTGCTCCCAGAGTCACAGGTCGGGAATACTCAATAATATTGCCTAATACTTTTACCACTTCTTCTAATCCTATTCCTAATAATAATTGTGTATGTACAGAGGATGTGGATAAGAACCTGAGCTCGTTGGGGCGCCTCCTGGCCGACTCGCTGGTGCTGCTGTCCGAGCAGCGGGTGGGAGACGACAAGCTGTGGCTGCTGCCCCAGGCCGAGTGGCGCCCGGGAGAGACGCTGAGGGACACAGCTCAGAGGGCGCTCGACTCCCTCACAGGTATTTAGCAGCCAAGCACCCCCTGCTTTGACACTTAAACAATCATCCACTATAAAGTGCCCCCTCGCCACTTTTTTTGTTTTTAGAGCCCGCCCTCAAGGCCACCTTCTTGGGCCAGGCACCATGCGGCGTGTACAAGTACAAGCTGCCCAAAGACGCCCGCAGCGACACCTTGGTGGGCACCAAGGTTTTCTTTTTCAAAGCCATGCTGACGACGCAAGACGCAGCAACTAATGTGGAGCCCAATGGCGCCCTCATGTGGCTAAACAAAGAAGAACTGCGGGGCTTCCTGAAGCCGGCCTACATGATGAAGGTGGAGCGCTTCATTCTGGACCTCTGAGTTGGATTATTAGGTTTGATGCCAATGGTTTTACTGTTAGCAGGTGTACCTAAGCAAGTGTTTTTGTTCTTTTCGTTGTACAAATAAAGCATTTTTTCTTTCATCTGGCTGACCTCTGATTTATTTATAAAGAAATGTAATTATTTTAAAAACTCCATCACCTTACAATTCATTATTTGCAAGTATTATTATAAAATACTTAATTTTTGGAAATATTAGTTATGTTTCATTTTTAAGTACACGTTTTGTGTCTGTATTTCTGACTTATTAGTTCAAAGTATTGACTTGTATAATTAAAATAGATAGATTTATTTTATGTACTTATTTTTAATTTGAGCTAATTGCCTTAATTTAAAATATACTAATTTCAATTTGAGGTAATTGCCTTCATTTCAAATGTATAATTTGATATATTTAATTTATTTCTGTATCATTAATTCATTGTTTTGTGTTATTAAGTCAAAGTCTGCTTTATTGTAAATTTCTTCACATGCCAAGATATACAAAGAAATCGAAATTACGTTCCCACTATCCCACGGTGACAAGACATAGTACACAATATACATACAAGTAAACAACACAAAAAATAAAAACAAGAAGGCACAAACAATGAATAAATAAGAGTGATGAATAAATAATAAATAAACTAATAACATAATAAATAAGAGGAGCGAAAAATGGAGACACAATTAGTATTTTCCAATTAGCATTGCTCAATTGTTCATTTTCCTACACTACTAGCAATTATTGTAAATTAATTTCAAATGTGTTCACTATCATCGTAACCTAGTTTTCATGTAGACGTTAAAATCCATTTTGCATTTTGGTAATATATTTGATCAGAGGCAAGAATGCTTTATACAACACAAGCACATCCAGCCAGTAGATGTCAGTGTTGTCACATGATTTCCAGAGGATGCGGAGTGCCTTTAGTGACGTCACACCTGTTGACCCCCCACCCCCCCACCTCACTCACACACACACGCAAGCACACTCGAAACCGTGCTTTCTCTACACTTAACGCCCACACGCTACTAGACTTCCTCTCTATTTTTGGTCACGAAAGTCCGATTATGAAAATGCGCATGAAATGCTTTCAATGTTTCCTGATGTTAACGGCGCTTGATTGTCACGCAGCTCACGTGCGAGGGTCACGCAAACACACACGTTTGACAACTACTACTCGACAAAATACACTTGTTTGTTGCTCATAGTGCTGGCTCTTGCAGCGATTTCATTTCCTTCTCACGCCATAATGATGTACAATTAAATACTGTGGAGTCATGACAGTTAATCACCCCCCCCCCCCCCCATCAGATTTTTTAGCAGTCGGTTTTAATATTTTATTGCAATAGTCGGGCAATTCCAAATTTAGAGTTGCACATATATCGTGCTGCAACAATGCTATCCAGCACGAGCATCTACTTGAAGAGGGGCATCGTGTTTCACAGCAAGAGGCAGAGAAGGTCCCCAACTAAGAATGAATATTTGTGAGTATTCTTTTATTTCCTATGCTGTTCCATATGTTAAGATCGCAGCTGCTTTTTCAAAGTTTTCAAACCATAAACATTTATGCAATTTATGTTATCTCAATAGGTCAGAGGTGTCAAACTAATTTTTTTTCGCGGGCCGCATTGTAGTCATAGCTTCTTTCGGAGGGCCATTATGACTGCCAACCCAAATAAATGTATGAGCATCGCATATTATATACAGTAAAAGCTACAAAAAAAACTGACAAATAACTGGATATTCAAATCAAACGAGGAAAAACTGGTATTATTAAAAGTGAAGGCAATTTGCAATTCTAATAATGACACACAAATTTGATGCACAATTTGTCTTTGCGGGCCACATAAAATGATGTGGCGGGCCGGATCTGGCCCCCGGGCCTTGAGTTTGACACCTGTGCAATAGGTCATTTCACGTGACATGTTCGCGTTAAGCTAGGTTGACAGATATTTGATGGAAATTAACATTGCGTGGTTGAGCCACATGCTGCTTTAGCGGGACGGCGTTGTGTAAAAAGTCGTGGGAGGCAGATAGTGAGAGCAAAGAGTGTATCGTCGCGGGGTAAACTGCAGACACGATGCTTCTTCCTCTGCTGCTAACGCACGAGTACACTCGGTAAAGATGGATACGCTCTCTGCACCATTGGCCACAAGTGAAATACGGTATCAAACATTTAGGTGCTTGATTTAATGTGTCGCATCAACAATAAACACACGCACGGCCATTTTGTACTTAATCATACAAGTCACACACTTGCATTCTAAATCAGCAGTAGGACTCGAAAGATTGAAGTGCTTTTTTTTTTTGCCTCAATGCGAAAAAGCACTTTTCGAGTGATTGGTGTGTAAGTACTGCTAGACATAGTAAGCATTTTTTTTTAAATATATGAATAAATTGTGTATGTTAATATTAGTGTAACTAGATTTTCATTTTAACATATTTTTGGGATATGTTTACAATATATCAATGCTCAGTTTTTGGCAAGCTTATATTTTGAAGTGAAATTAATCACCAGATCTGCTCGAAAACGTGATTGTTTCTTATTTCGCCTCTCTGCTGAGTCTTGTGGAGTTAGGTTCTGAGTGTTTTGCTTATTCTTTGCTCATTTAGCAGCTAGTCGAGCAACAAACGGCGATGAAAACAGAACATTTTCTTTGCACCAAGAGTCACAGAAATAGGTTTGGGTTTGAGCCCCCACTGGTTGCCTTCTCTGCATGGATGGATGTCAGCCGAGGGCTTCAGATGGCCGCCAATGCTGGTATCGCAGCGGCCGTCGTGTTGCTCCCTCCTCCAGCCGTCTGTTGTAGGCCTGTTGCCTTGATTTTTTTTGTCTTTTCTTACCCCCGCTTTTCTCTAAACTTAGTTTGAAGTGGTGATGCGGTGAGGGCGACATGGGTGCAAGCTCTAAAATATTGATTATTACAACTCAAGTGAATATTCGCTACGGCATATTGTGTGTTCTCGTACTTTAGCCTGGAGGTTTGTTTGAAAGTTCCCATCACAATACTGCATTTTGAATGTAGTACTTGTACGAAAAAAAACCCCTAAATAAATAGTATGATAATCAAAGCTAGCAAAACATTTGAAACATAACAAAATTGAAATAAACGGATGTGTTTAGCAATTTGGGTTCTTAAAATTATATCGATATTTTTAATGAATATAAATATATTTTAAAACAATATTGCTATGCCAACCAAATATTAAAGTAATTTTATTTTAAATATTTTGGTGAGCCATCCTTGAAACGGGTCATACGGTTGCAATCCCACCAACACACACACACACTCGCATACTAGAGCTCACACTGTGTCTGGCAGCGAGACCTCCGGCCTGCAGGGCCACACGTCCTCCTCCCTTTCCCCGGATGCGCCACCTCCTTGGCCTCACCCGGCAGCTCCTTCCCCTTCCCTGTGAGCTGTCAATCCCGTGTCTGTGAGTGTGTGTATGTTCGGGACGGGCTTGGGAACGTCAATGGACAGCATGAGGGTGAAGGTCAGAGCTAGCCTCGCCGTAAAATGGCAGGACGGCTGACCCCGACTTCTTCCATCGATCAACGCAATGTGCTCGTCTCGTCTGATTGGCCGCCAGTCCCCAGCCCCGCCTCCAGGGTCAGCATTTGTATACAGAAGCAAAGCCCAGAACAAATGTGACTCTCTGCATGGGTTACCATTCCAAACTTAGCGTTTCAAAGAGAGGGTTAGGGTGTCAAATTAGGGCATCAAATACTGCCAACTCTCCGAATCAACGGAATAGCCCGCAGTGCTCTATTCCGCTGGCAGCGTCATGGGAAAGGGTCGGGTCTCCTTCCAAAGACCTTTCAGATGGCCGTCAATGGTTCCTCTGGGATCGCTAAGCTGTTACACTTTGGCAGCGCAGTTGCCCCCCTCCCCACTCCCAAATCACCTAAATCCCCTCTAGGGGGCTCCCCGAACATCTGGCAGGAATGTAGCAAAGTCAAGGTCCCGTCCGGGGTGGCATAGCGGGTTCATGTGACACGAGGCTTTTAACGTTAAAAGGAACGCGCTCTGACTGTAGACTGCGCCCTCAGAGTGCTAAATGATAAAAGGGAGAAGGGGTGGTGAGTTGTGGGGGGGACCCTTGGGGAGAGACATCAGGTGGGCTACATATGGCGTGCATGCTAAAAGAGCAGAATTGGGCACACTGGGTCCCTGGTGGGATCAAAAACATGAAAGCTAGAGTTTGATGTGTCTCTGAAAGGGGACACGAGCAGGAGCTAGCATAGGACGCTAGCTAACGAAACGATTACAGTACTGTTGGGGTTTTTAAGACTTCAAACTAGTTTGGGTTTTGAGCCCTGATAAGGGATTTAAAATTACTTTTCCTTTCCAAATCTAGCTTTCTCCGATAAATCAAGTTTCTGTACCTCGAAAAAACTATTCAGCAACCGTGTTAAGAATTATGATGTAGAAAAGGGGTAGGAAAAAAACAAGCAATAGCTTCTTTCTTCTCCTTTTTTGAACATGTTGATTTATTTGTCTTCTTAACGTGAAATTATGTGAAAATGTGAAAAAATGATTATGTGTTTGGTTGATCGATCTCATGTTGAAAAATTCAACTTCAAAAAATGTTTGAAGTTAGCGTTATTTTCTCAAATTCACATTTTCGAGACTGAGTTTAAGCTTCAAATTTGAGTTCTAAGGCAGTTTCAAATTCAAGGATTCAAGCCTGTTACCGTTTGTGACCAATTTCATTTTTCTGCATCATCCACCTTTTATTTCCTCCCTCAGAGTGAGTCGGCATCTATCGAGACGCGTAAATCGGTATCAACCAGCTACGAGACGATGTTCACCGAGGGTGCTCAAATAGAAAGACTCTGTGATGTAACGCAATTCGACCAAGGCGGCTCCTCCAACCACATTTTCTTCCATTGCACTCGTCAGTACTTAGTCCAGCACAGGAGCTTGCTGAGCATACATTCTTAACAGAATCCCTTTTCAAATTAAATTTCAATGAGCCCCTCAGCTCATAAGCAGAAGCTCTCCTGACAACTTAATTCATAATTCAGTGCTGAGCCAGGACCCCGTGGGCCATAATCGCCGCCTAAATGGAGGAGCCGCGCCACTAAATGGGATGTTTGTTTGCACCTAAACCTCTTTACGGCCGCCGAGTCCACAGCTCAGCACTGCGCCGGCCCGGGCCGTCTCGCTTGGGGGGGGGAGCGGTGGTCGGTGCAATTTGCTGACCGTCTGCTTCGGATGCCGAAGTCTGCTGAGGGCGTTTTCGGAGAAGTCTAAAAGAGATGTTCACCTGGAAGGAATCCGCGCAGACTTGAGCGCCTCATTAATGTCGGGGCGGCGTTGTTTGGAAGATAAAACTGAGCTACCTCACAAAAATGACCCAATTTTTGTGGTTGATTTGTGCGAGAAAAAATCGATCGGGTCCCCTCATGACCTAAATATGACAGCATAAAAAAAACATTGATTCAATTTAAGGTTTGAACGCAGGGTTACAATTACAAATATGAAATTTAACCCCTAATCATGTCTTTTTTTAAAACCTAGCATGTCCTCAAACTGTAACTAAGCTAATACCTTGTTCATGAAGCTGTTCTGTCAACTCACAGATGAAAATGAAACTCCTTTGCTTGCTGGGATTTGTTGAGGTGAGAGTTGAAAATGTTGATTATTTACGACCCAAAATAAAAAAAATTCAAATAAAGAAAAAAACTGCAGCTCTGGCAATGGGCCACATGAAACGGCACTAATAAACACGCATCAACATGAGCAACTTGCTCATACAAAGCAAGACAACAATGACCTATATAAAATATCATTCGTTCTGACAAGCACTTTTATTTGGCCTTTTGTCAGTTTTCTCCAGAATTGATTTTATTTCAAAAATGTCAAAATGGTGGAGGGTTATCACAAAATGGCCGACGCAACAAGGTGTTTCTTATTCGGAAGACTACGCTATGCCTCGGTAAGCTAGCCACTGTCAAAATACTACTTTTTCCTTAAGATGGATCCCGATATCCCGCTATAATTAACATTAAAAATGTTTGCTTACATCACACCGACAAGTTCTTGCTTGTCATCACACATGGCCACTGGAAGGATGACAGCTAATTCACACTGATATCCCGCACGCTACGTCACACCGCAAAAGCGGAAAAATGTCTGTCATTTAGGTTTGTTCATGCTCAGCGGGCAGTAATTAGAGTCTCGGCATCGGCCGTCTTGGAGCTGTCACTTTCACTTGGCAAATTTGTGGATTTTTCTTGCCGTGTGTTCATCACCGTGGAGTGAAAGGCCCGCTACCCTGTCCGTCCGACGGACTCCATGATGATCGCTTTTTATATAATCACTGCCTGGCGAGTCTTTTAATATAAAACAAAAGAATTCATTTAAAACCATCTTGTGGTTGAATTTGTTTTAATTTAGAAGATTTGTTGCATTGTCCTATTTTAAGCAGTATTTATCGCTGCACAATAAGTAATTTTTTGGAGGACTACTTTTTATTTTTGATATCTTTTCAAAATAGCAGTTCTCTTTCTTTAGAACAATTTCTACCCATTTTCTCTGGTAGTGTGACGCAACAGGTCTGGTTTGGGAGTAGATGGTTGGATAAGGCCAGAGGCACTGCAGCTGTCTTTGGCCCTGATTGGTCCCCACGACGCAACCCAAATCCCACAACCATTATCACCGCCTTGTTATGCTGAGAAGTTTACTTGCCACTTTCAACAAAAAATTTACGGGGTCTTGAACTGAAAACCGTTTAGTCCCCTGCGTAGTCTTTCCAATACCAATTCAAATAAGTTATAATAACAAGTACACTTGTTATGGTAGCTTCACGAAGACCATCTGGTGACATATTATAAATGTAACCTAATGCTTGATTGACATCTCTTATCACCTTTTATTGGCGACATCAGAGCCGAAAGCTGTGACCCCCATTTCGTAATGGGAAGGTCCCCACCCTTCTCTCCTCCTGAGACCGTGTGACCTCTAGCGAGACTTCATTGACGGATAACCGTCACTGTGTGGGACGACGTCACCGTCCCAAGCAGGTTTTCTAGATTTTCTTTTTTTATATTGTGCTCACGTTTTGATTTCTTCCTTCAATCGATTCATAGCTCGGTCGTTGAAATGACGACAACAGCGCTTGAGTCCGTTAGCTTTACCCCCCTTTAAAAGTGTTCCATTCCAGCTCTGAGTGTATACACAGGAACCTTAGAAAAGACACAGCGGTTGTTACTTCAGGGGGCTTCGAAAGAGGCCGGACCGCACATGTCCGCCTGCGCCATTACCCGCTTTAACAGCGGTGATTTGTCGTTGGCGCCCGGTGCGACGTGGCTTTGGGAGTGAGCTCTATTAAAAAGTCATTAAAGCCAAGAGAAAGCTCGGCCGACTCTGAGCGTCTTGCCGAAAGGCTCCTGTGGAAATTACTCCATCCATCATAATTACACCAACTGGCCAGTGGGCTCTGTGAGGCCAAGGGACGCGGATCCCACCATGACCTCACCCGAGAAGACGAGTTGGAGGAGGAGGCAAGAGATAAAGCGAGGAAGGAAATCTGAGGCCCGCAGGCAGAAGAGGGAAATAAGGTTGGATTTGGAGGAATATATCTTCTCAGCATGTGCGCGTCTGGCTTTGGTCGCGATGACATCAGATAACAAGCTGGCTTCCTTTTTTCTCCGCGGCATCCTGAAAGCTCCGGCACTCGACTAAAATGGCCGCTGTGATGTCACCAAATTGAGTCACCAATGCAATAATTGTCTTTTTTGGTACTCTAACGCCGGCATGATGGCGGTGGCCTGGTCGGATGTATTTACATCAGATGGCTAAAATCAATTACCCGGACTCAAAATCCAATTTTTAACAATCAGGAAGGGATTCGCAGAAGTACTGTTTTTTTGTGCTTTAAGAGGGTTGAAATGACAGACCCCCAGGGCCTGTAAGGACCCCGCTACAATATCTAAGAATGGTTCTGATGAGACCCCAAACCAACCATTTACAATCATTGCAGCTTCAAAAGAAATGACTTGGAGCGTTCTATTTGCTGTATCCTTCTGATAAAACAGGGATCATCTCATTCAATGTTAGTCGGGTTTGCTCTGTTCATTTTTCTCGTCATTCATTTTTACGCTTAGGACATATTTGTTACGAGGGCACAGAGTGGAAAACAACACTGTCAGAAAGTCAAACAGCTCAATAGGTGAGCTGTCAAGATGTTTTACGCTGTCATTAAAGCAATGTTTGTTTTAGCTTTTGCTCAGTGCGACCTGGCTGACAATATTGGGGAAACCCGCGCAAGCTAACAAGCTCAGTTTTATGAAGATACTATTTTGTTGCCTGACAGTCTTGAAGTCTCGTGGTCTTCTACTTTTTGAAGATTTCTGATCTGTAGTCTTTGCGTTTTGTGTTCTTGTCTTGTGGACCTGGAAGACTTCAGGACTTAAAGTCTTGAGGCCTTCTTGAGCTTCAAGACGAGGACCAGCCTGGTTCTCCCTTCATTAAAAAAATGTTTCCTGACTGTAATAATTTGACCTGAAATAGACTTTGGCTAGCAGCCATTCACCGATAGTCTTTTATTGAGATACACCAAATAGTTTTTGTCGATTATTCAAATGGGATTATTGTTGCTGTTTCTCTAAATAAATATTTTATGTTTTATTATGCGATTTAATTAATTCATCATGATTAAATAGGTTTTTAATTCATTTTTGGTTTAAAGCCGGCAAATATAATTTTGTTGTTTAATTTCAACAATGACAGCCAGTTGTACTTATCACCAAGTCTAAAGTACTTGCACTCGGAAACAATCTGCCCAAATTGTCTTTTATTGTTAAGTGTCTACGAACTTGATATTTTTCTCTCTCGCCCTCATTTTGTATTCAGCAGACGCGTTTTTTGATGTTTATCTCTCCGCTGGTGCTGCCTGGAGTCAGTGTGTTGCGGGATGCATAGGCTGGCGGCCTCGCCAACGGGCTGGAAGAAAACATCAGCTTGGCGGCAACCGGCGGTACAAAGAGGTGCGAGGCGAGGACAAAACATCGGAAATGTGAACTTCAGACAAAGATTGGAAAGTGGGACAAAATATCCAAATGATCTCCCACGATACAATTTTGATACAGCCGCATCAATTATGGATATCGTTGTTAAATATCAAGGTGTTCGAAAAGGAATTTTTCCGGACGCTTTGATGTCTTCAAGGCTCATCCTGGTGAGGATTTGCAAAAAAATTGGCTTGGCAGCACCCCCTGGAGTTCTTTGAAATTTCAGCCTCGGAAACCAGTATCACTTAGCAACGTGGAAGTCGGTAGGCACCTCTATCATGCGTTGGTTGACCCACCAAAAAAATCTCGATAAATGACACAGGGAAGTGTGTAAGACCGCCGAATTTACTTGGTAGTGGCTCTCAGAAAGAAACAAAAATCCAGATTTCGATGGAAAACATTCCATTTTGTCGGCTTATCTGTTATGAGTAGAACCACTAAAAAAATCTGTAGAAGACATTTTTGAGGGTGTTTTTTTTGGGGGGAGATTTTGGCAATTTTCAGGAAAACCTCTCACATATATCGTATCAGTCGGATTGTGGCATTTCCTCAAAGTAGAACCAAAATGAGCGTGAAGGGAGCTAGCGTAGTAAAGTGGAGGCTGCTAAATAAAAGATCAGGAAGAGTGGGTGGCAAGCGGTGGTGTATTGTCGGCGAGTAGGTGGAGGAAGCGAGCACACTACAGAGGAGGCCTTTCTTCAACTCGGAGTTGAGTCACGTCTGCCAGGTTGTAGCCAAAGGGGAGGGGAGGGGGGGGGAGTGAGCGTGTGATGCTAACACACATTTCTATTATGATGCGGCGTCAGTGGTCAGCGCGCCAGGCTTCCAGTTGCCTGGTTACTGCGTGGCGGCACTGTCTGCCTTTGGATGTGTCATCTTCCCACCGGTGGGTGTCTGCACGACTCCGCCATCAGCGCATCTGCTGCCGCTAACAAGCGTCAACATGCTGAAAGGCGGCGCTAACGGTGGCGCCAACGGTGGCGCTAATGGTGGTAACGGGCTGAAGAGGCCAGCGGTGGGAAGTAACAGTGTCAAGATTCTGTGTCTGGGCTTGAGTCGGTTGTTCAGGTGGAGGAACGTGAAGTGGGAAGAAATGAGACTGAAAAAGATCTGGAGAATCAACATAATTCCCAATTTAAAGGAATTATTGTCGGATAAAACAATAATTTGTCGCAAATATGTTGTCTTGCTATGGCCTAAAATAACAACAGATTCTGACTTTCTAAAATCTCTTCCCCAAGACAATTAGCTGGGATATTATTACCATATTTTCCGCACTATAAGGAGCACCGGATTATAAGGCGCACCTTCAATGAATGGCCCATTTTAAAACTTTGTCCATATATAGGGCGCACCGGATTATAAGGCACACTGTCGGCTTTTGAGAAAATTGGAGGTTTTCAGGTGCGCCTATAGTGCAGAAAATACGGTAGCTATATTTTTAACTCAAATTGCAGGTTTAATAAACCTATGGAACATTTTATAGCATTTTTCTAATTCATATTGCAGCTTTAAGTAGTATATGGAACATTTCATAGCATCAAATTCAAGGCAAGACTCTTGAGAAAAATTCACACAAGTGTCCGTACTTAAGTGTGAGTACTTTTTGTGTCACCTTTGGGCTGGGGCGGCGAACGGGAATCCGGGGTGACAGCAGCTGGCGTTTCGGAGCCAACGCGCTCCTTGTGCACTGGCCCGGGTGCACCCGTGTAACCCCGCTTATCAATCAGCCACGTCTGACAGCCCCAGGCAAGGCTCCCCGGAAAACGTAAATCTGCAAATCGCCCACCACACCCCCCCATTCAGCATGATGGATGATTCAGGATGGCATGCAAAGCCCCCGAGGGCGGTGGCTCCTATAACGCATGAAGCCTGGTGGACACATGCTCCAGATGTTATCAGCCCATTAAAGTGTTGTTAAAAGCTGCCGGTGGGACAACAGATCCAAGGGGCTTGTACCTTCATAAAGATGCCCGTGTTTACACCCCAGTGAGCCGACACTTGGGGTAATTACAGGTGGGGAGTATGAACGACGCAAAGGTGATAGAAAAATAGTGGAAGATGGTGAGCGCATCAATCCAAATATGAAAAAAATGACATGCATGCAGCTTCACAAACACAGTTGTGGCACACTATGGAGCAACAAATTCTTGCTCACAATGGCAGGTTGGGATTTAAAATATATATTTTTTAAAAATCTAATAAACAAATAAATGAATAGATAAATAGATAAATAGATAAATAGATAGATAGATAGATAGATAGATAGATAGATAGATAGATAGATAGATTGATAGATTGATAGATTGATAGATAGATAGATAGATAGATAGATAGATAGATAGATAGATAGATAGATAGATAGATAGATAGATAGATAGATAGATAGATAGATAGATAGATTGATAGATTGATAGATTGATAGATTGATAGATTGATAGATAGATTGATAGATAGATAGATAGATAGATAGATAGATAGATAGATAGATAGATAGATAGATAGATAGATAGATAGATATAACATTTTAAAAATATTTTAAAAATTATTCTCAAGTCAAAGCAGCGTCATTTATAAGACACATTTCATATGAAAAGGCAAATCAAAGTGCTTGACTTAATCTTAAAAAAATCATAGTCATCATTTTTTCATTCATTGTCATCGACTAAAAATGTTCAAGATTCGCTAAGAAGTAAGACTTACAACTGACGCATATTCCCCCCCCCCCCTGAAATCTCTGCGTTAATATTTGATATCGCTGCTTTTGTGTCTGATGCGAGCACAGCATGGAGCATTTTCATAAATGAAAGTGTCAGCGCAATCATGCTAATATAAAGCGGACGGCCTTGACAATGAATGCTACAGTCTGTGTTAGCAAAGAGACAACGATGCCCACCATGACTCAGAGCCTTTGAAGGCTGCCACAAGTCTTCCCGCTCTGATTATGGAAATGTGTTTAATGGATTATTATTCCGCAACGATGATCACTACTTTTCTCCGAAACAGCGGACGAGGAAGTTCCCAGCCGCCGCGCTGACAAATGGCCGCCGTCGCCCGCAATGGCGCGGAGGGCCATCAGAGAGTGGCCCCTACAAGCCGAACGCCGCTCAACACATTTACTGCTTCATAAATGAGGCGTCTTTATTTGCAACCTATTAGACGCGATGGCGACATGATTTAGATGGAGCGAAATTCTCCGGCGTAATGAGATCATACAATGAACCGCTTTGCATCTTCGCCCTGAAATATGGCAGCTCCGCTGTCACCCAGCGGGAGCTAATTCCGCTTGGATCCACATGTGGTAATTTCAGCTTTATTGAAGACCGTTTCAGGCTCCTTGTTATTTTGTGGAAGAAGGGTAGAACGTGGCTTTTGCCTCTTTAATGGACGATGAATCAACAACGGTTGAAGCGAAAATGCCCTGAGAAATCATTGCTGAGGAAAAAAATAGGGAAAAAGTTTGAGTGGAATTAGCGGTGGTCCATGGAAAAACACACGAGAGTGGACGCACTCTTTCTGACTCTCACTTTCTCTGACTCTCACTCTCTCTGGCTTTCTCACTCTGACTCTCTCACTCTGACTCTCTTGCTCTGACTCTATCGCTCTCTCTGACTCTCTCGCTCTCTCTGACTCTTTGTCTACCTGTCTCTCGTTCTCTCTCACACTGACTCTCTCTCTCAACCTGACTCTCTCACAATGACTCTCTCTAACTCTGACTCTCTCTCACTGACTCTCTGTCTGACTCTCGCTGACTCTGACTCTCTCACCCTGACTCTCTCTCACTGACTCTCACTGACTCTCATTGACTCTCTCTCTCTCTCTCTCTCTCTCTCTCTCTCTCTCTCTCTCTCTCTCTCTCTCTCTCTCTCTCTCTCTCTCTCTCTCGCTCTCTGACTCTCTCTGTCTCTCTCTCCCTCTCTCTCTCTCTCTCTCTCTCTCACTCTCTCTCTCTCTCTCGCTCTCTGACTCTCTCTCTGACTCTCTCTCTGACTCTCTCTCTGACTCTCTCTCTGACTCTCTCTCTCACTCTCTCTCTCTCTCTCTCTCTCTCTCTCTCGCTCTCTGACTCTCTCTCTGACTCTCTCTCTCACTCTCTCTCTCACTCTCTCTCTCACTCTCTCTCTCACTCTCTCTCTCACTCTCTCTCTCTCTCTCTCTCTCTCTGTCTCTGTCTCTGTCTCTGTCTCTCTCTGTCTCTGTCTCTGTCTCTGTCTCTGTCTCTGTCTCTGTCTCTGTCTCTGTCTCTGTCTCTGTCTCTGTCTCTGTCTCTGTCTCTGTCTCTCTCTCTGACTCTCTCTCTGACTCTCTCTCTGACTCTCTCTCTGACTCTCTCTCTGACTCTCTCTGTCTCTGTCTCTGTCTCTGTCTCTGTCTCTGTCTCTCTCTCTCTCTCTCTCTCTCTCTCTGTCTCTGTCTCTTTCTCTGTCTCTGTCTCTGTCTCTGTCTCTCTCTGTCTCTGTCTCTCTCTCTGTCTCTCTCTGTCTCTCTCTGTCTCTCTCTGTCTCTCTCTGTCTCTCTCTCTCTCTCTCTGTCTCTCTCTGTCTCTCTCTCTCTCTCTCTCTCTCTCTCTTTCTCTCTCTCTCTCTCTCTCTCTCTCTCTCTCTCTCTCTCTCTCTCTCTCTGAGTTGGAGCATGAAATGTCTTGACTTCCCAAGTCTTTTCCTGCAAGACGATTTTGCGGGTCTACTCATGCCTCCCAAATTTCATGGAAGCTATATTTTCCAAACCATCTGTGGCCACTACTTGGACGGCTTTTGAGTAACCCTCAAAAAGGTTTTAATTGTAATTTTGATGGTTCAAACTAGGTAGCAATACACTCGGACAAACTCTTGTAAGTCACGACTGTTACTTGACGATAGCTCAATTGGCGAAAAAGCCCTCAAATGGACACTTTACTAAAATGGTTGAATTAGTTTCTTTACAAATGTGGCCACCTACTTTCAATTTTGTCAAACGACTGCTTTCCTTTGCCTTCAGTCGAAGCAATCACACCGCTGACCGATTATTTGAAAAATAAAAAATAAAAAAGAAGCAGGCAAGTCGATACAATTACTCTCATTGAAAAACCTTTTCTTGGAATTTCCAAAAAGAGCAGAAATACATGATTAAGAGGTACATTTACTTCTTTCTCCACGGATGAATGAACAATCATTGGGCCAATAAAAAAGAAATATAAAGATAACGCAATAAACCGATTTGTGCTTTCACTCCACAGCACTCTCGGGTATTAATACAAACAAAGCATATTGTTGAAACGCTGCCGTTACTTTCGCATTTAACCAAAATTGAATCACATCGGCCGAGTCCACTTTTAAGTAATCGCGGCTCGTCTTTCCACTTTATTTTCTTGTTATCCCGCCCTTGCTGATGTATTGCCGTCGTAATACACCTCGATATGCAATCTTTGGAAAAAATTTCTCCTCCATCTGACGGCCACTCGCTGGCAGCCCACGAGCATAATGAAAGGCGGATGCCTGTTTGAGACAAGGGGGGGAGGGGGATTGGAAGTGACAAGCGTCTCGGCGACAGGAGGCACGTTCGATGAGATTTCGTAACGCCGGCCGTGGCAGATTGTGCGGGCCTTTCTTTCTTTTGATGCATTAATTTTGTGTCAGGCTGAATTATTCAGGCCTAAAAATGGTCAATGATGCTCGCGCCACATACGTCTTTCACAATTTAAGACGGTTACAAAGTGTCTCAATGGCTGTGAAGAAACTTGGTTGTTTTTGGAGGGTGCTTTGAAAATAGGCCATTCTCGAATTTTGTTTAATTCGAGTTTATTTGGTGGGGCCATTTTTTCATTCTGTTTTTTTTCAGGTCCTTTAATTAAAAATGCCATCAATGATGAATGGATACCTAATTGTTTTTTTTTTTGTTTTTATCGTCGTCCACCTTTTGCCTTTAAATCCATCGAAAAACCTACAGTTCCTAACAGTGGACTACTTGGAAATGTAATTACCAAACAACCATTGTAAATTCTGCATTGGCTGGACTCCAATTGCTCGATTACGATCATGATTTTTATTATTATTTCTATTCCGCGACAAGAAGAACAAATAACCCGCCCAGCGGCTGAATTGACAACGGTGAGTAAGCAGTCATAGGAAATCGATGTCCTCCTGCCTCTGTATTGTTATTCCAGCAGGAACGGCATCCATAAGATGAATCTTAATCATTATTGGAGTAGGCGAGTGGTTAGCACATCAGCTTCTCAATTCTGAGGTCAGGGGTTCGATTTCTGCCTCTGGGTTTTCTGTGTGGGGTTTGCATTGGGGGTACTCTGCCCCTCTCGGATAATCTAAAAATATTATTTTATTTTGCATCAAAGGACAGACTACTTATTTGCATCTTTGTCTGTTTTGGAAATCTCAGCTACATTTGACATAATTTGGATGGATTAACGATTCACAAAATTAGCTGGAAAATAGATCAAGGTTAAATAATAAATCAATTTATTTTTAAAAACTCGCCAATTTCGCCGACCACCTGCAATACCGCCACGGATTACTAGAGGGCCGCGGACTACTGGTTGAAGACCCCTGTTATAAAACATGTAAGGGTCAGTGAAAACCTACTGGTGTCAACGTGAGTCAATAACATCGAAACAGCGACGTGCTAGCCATACTATATCTATGTCCGCCCTACATTTATATTCGTGGCAGACCTTCCTCCGAGGGTTTTGTTCTCGGGTGCCGCCCTAATGTGCGGCGTCCACCTCACACAGACGACTCAATTGCTGCATAGCGGCGATGCCTCATTGCCTCGGCCTCATATCTCATCCCAACCAGCCACTTCAGCGCTGTTTTTTTCTCCCCTCTGTTAGCTTTCTCATTACCTCACCAGCACTTTCAGGGAAATAACGCTGGAAGTCTTCTATTATGAAGAGAGAGAGAGAAAAAAAAACCCTCGCTTTTCACCTCATCTTGCTCTATCTCCACTTCAGACCACTGTACCCGCACGAACACAATGCTCGCCATGTCCCGCCATCCGACCCGGGCCCCCTTAAATAGGCTATTTTCTCCTCTAATGTTGTTTCCCCCCCTCTTCTTTTTTGTATTGATTGGACAAGCTCGCAGGATCAATAGATGCCGTAGATCAGAGTGATTGCCGCGCAGGCGGACAACCATCTCCCACTATTCAACCTGGCCGCATCCCAATCCCCCCTGCCCCCCCATAAAGCATTCTCATTTCTGGCAGCTGAGGTTATGAAATAAGGGGCTGATAAAAGCGGACGGTAAGGCTTGTTTGTTTTGACCGATGAATAGGTCAACCACTGTGGCGTGCTAGACCGCGGGAATTTGTGGGGAGGCGAGAGGGGGGGAGGTCTCACCTCATTGTGGAGCAAATTACCTGGAATCTATGGGCTCAGTATTGCCCCCACAAATCTTGAAAGTTGTTAGTGCCACGTTGCCGCCAAAGAGAAGGGCATGGAAGATTGTATACTAATGGAGCCGCGATGCTGCCGCCTCTTCCGTCCGGATGCCTTATGAATTCATTAGTCACTGTCTTCAACGCTTTAGCAAAATGCTCTTCCTCCTTGTCGTTTTACTTTCTTTTCCAAACTGCATGCTGGGCCAACTTTTTGAAAGAGATTTTTGGCAAGCCAAGAATGCAGCCTGTGACGGAAGACTTTCCTTTGACTGTCAATGTGGAATGAACATTTTTGACTGGCAAATTCTTTCAGACCCTTAAAATAATTAAATATAATTAATTATAATAAATATATATAATAATTAAAAATTGACATTTATTTTTCTATTTTTTTTCTTAGCTCTGGACTAAAATCTTACCAATAAATTTGGAAATAATCTCATTCACTCATTAAAATGGCATCTTTGACGTCTATAGCTGTCAGCGGCAGTGAACGAGTTGAATAAGTAAACATTGTATTTTTATGTCTGCAGATTTCCATTTGGTATTTTTCCCTCATAATTCCAAGGCAAATCATTAGCCCGTGGCATTATTGAAAAGTATTTGCGAAAGGTTTTTGCCAGTACATCCAAATATATTCTCAACCTTTTCAGAGCCCATGGCAACGTCTTTGCAAAACAGCAAATAGAGGCTTCTACTGCCCTTAAGAAACAAACAAGATGAGCAGAATCAATTTCACACTTAATAGACAACAGACATATCACTTCCTTTGGGCCCAATCCTCCCATTTCCAAAAGTTTCCCTTTTCAGGAACCCTCCAAAAATGGCTTTTTGAGCCATTCATTTTGCAACGATCGGTCAATAATGTATCAAAATAACAGCCCGGGTTGGAGACAGAGCAAGTTTCCATCCGACAGTTGAAGCCATCTACTTTGACGTCTCATTCTATGATGTGAAATTGTTCCGCTACTGCAACACCTGGATTACCCCACACCGGGCATTATTAAAGGATCATCGTATTTGATCGTAATATCCCTGAAGAAAAGCGATTTCTATTATTTCCGTGGAAGTTGATTAAAGTCATGCTTGAGGAAACAAATGTTTTAAAGCTGATTTGGCATCAGGGAGGAGAAAAAGCAAATCACAAGAATAAAAACAATTAATGCAAAACTTGTTTTGAATAATGCCATTGTCATTCGCTTCGTCGATAAACCGAAGGCAAAGGGAGATTTTATTTAAAGGCTGTATTGGCCTAGTAATAATTAAAAAAACATTTTTGTCTTTTTATTATAATTTTAATGGGAAGATGGTGAAGCCAACCTCTGTGTGGGCGAAGCCTGGTATTAAAGTTTGATGATCATTTTTAGGATTTGGAGATGTATGAGTAGACATCACACAAAGTTGCCACCAAGGATCACTGTCTCCACGGAAATATTTCGCACTATCTATTGAAGAGAAGTAAAAAAAAAAAAAAAAACGACATTACTCTAAAACACCCTGCAAACATTAAAACTATTCACTGAGGAGAACAAGTCTTTCGTTCATTTTATGCTAAAGATCATAATCGTCTTGCAGCATTTCTTTTTCTCTGCCACTTTGCTAAATGAGACTTGATTTAAAGTTCCTCTCCGACTCCTGCCCCAAACGCCGCAGACAAACTTCCACAATATTCATCTCTTCAATTCTATTTGAAGTCCCATTCATTTAGTCCAATCATTTATTCATCAGAAATTTAAATATACACTCTATAATTCATGAAAAAGCACTTATATTTTATTTACACTCCAAGGTGTATCTACCGTGCACTTGTTCATTTCAGCGTGGAATTTATGCGAATGCGACTACTCTGGTCTTAATTATGATACAAAACGCTTGAAAATAAAATAGAGGTGTGTAAAACACTTGTAAGCCCCGCCCACCAATTGGGAGTCAACATTGGCGCTTAGCGAGTTCGCTTAGGGAAGCGGCGATGGTCTCCACATTGCAGGGAGTCATTTATTATCAATGAGAGGCGACATTTCTCTCTGCAGCTCGTGTCGCCATCTTATCGTCTACAACTGAGACTCAAGGACCCACTTAGCTACCTTGAACACTTAATGTTGTTTTTACACGCAAGAGGACCCGATTAGCTTGACCTGGTTGTGGGAAACTGAAAAGCAGGAGAATATTCCCGCTCAAGTTGATTTCGTATGGCCGATTCGCTTGTTTAGGAAATCCGTCCGATTCGGTCAAATTTTTATATTTAATATTGAGGCGTTTTGTTGAGACATGGGGTTTCCGTAAAGATCATTTTTAAGAATATGTAGCAATTTACCGTATTTTCCGGACTATAAGGCACACCTAAAAACCTCAAATTTTCTCAAAAGCCGACAGTGCGCCTTATAATCGGGTGCGCCTTATATATGGACCAATATTGAGCCACTATAGCTGGCGTGTCCAAAGTCCGGCCAACGGGCCAAATGTATATATCTTATATATGGACAAAGTTTTAAAATTGGCCATTCATTGAAGGTGCGCCTTATAATCCGGCGTGCCTTATATATAGACAAAGTTTTAAAATGGGCCATTCATTGAAGGTGCACGCCTTATAGTGCGGAAAATACGGTAAACGTAATTGACTAGCGGATTTGGAAGTGCATCCCTTCACTTTGAGTCGAATAAAAATCCATTAATAAAGTTCCACCATACTCGTAATTTAGCATTTAGGAGATAATTGAGTTGACTTGGTTGCCAATCAGCACAATGCACTTGAGGCGCATCATATACAAAATAAAAATAAATCGACAACTTACTGCTCATTATTATGATGACTATCGTTTGAGATTGGTGCTTCAGCAAATCCAATCAACACGGGAAAATGCTTCTAGCAAGTGAAGAAAAAAAAATGCACGCTAGTGCTGATCCTGTTTTTTCCCTGAATGTATTTGGCCACAACCAAAAAATAGTGTGCAGCAGCAAGTCTTTTCTGACTTAAACACACCAGACAATATGCTAATGTCAATAGCGGCTAACGAGGGTCTCCGGTATTTATGTACCTGCGGCCATTTTAAATAGCGAGTAGTGCCAAATTGGACTGATTTATAGTTGACCTCAGCGGTCCTATCGTGCTCCTGGAAAAGTTCCAAACTAACCCCCCCGTGAAGTCTGATTGAATGTGAAGCAGCAAGGCAAGGGAGAGGAGCCCACGAGGGTCCAAGTGGGACAAAACATTATTATTTGCGACACGACACAGAACGCTTCATTTATTGCTTCGACCGGCGTGTAACGGGAGCCCTCCTAATGAGGCCTCATCCATCTTTCGGGCCCGACAACGACAGTCGACTACCAAAGGTGGCAAACGGCGCCTGGCTCCATTTGAAATGACCTACGAAATGGGCCATCAGCCCTTGCCATCACCCCTACGCCGCAGAATGCCTAGTCAGCAAATAAATCCGCAAGGACGGGATGTGGGAGGCGGAGGGGGATAGGTGGAGGAGATCTTACTACGCTCGCCCGGAAAGGAAAATGTCAAAGGGGAGACCGCTATTGGTTTGGGAACTCCGACAAAGCGGCTTTGCTCGTACGTCGCCGTCTTAAGTTTGGCCTAATTCCAGGGGACATGTTCTCCACTGAAGAATATCTGCTGGAATACTTGAATATTTCATCACCCTGCCTTGATGATCTCCCGCCTTTCGTTCATCTGTCTTGTCTCCCCGCGACTATTCTCTTTCTTTACGGGTTGATGGCGAGCTCGCCCGTTACGAATCTCAAGTATGTTCCGTTGACGGGCAATGACGATAAATCAAGTGTTTTATATTCCGGCGTCGGATAGCTAGCTACTGTACATGGTTTGAAATTTGGAGCAACATCTAAAGGACAAGTTATGTTGGCACTTCAAAGTAAAATGGAGACTGGCTGAGTCTTTTATTTTTTTTTGTAGACTACCAAACGTCATGTTGCTAAGCGAGACTACTACTTTTTGATTAAAAATGAGAAATTCAATTTTTTGGGGTGCTTTAAATTAAAATGGCTTGCTGTGTTTTTTTTTCAATCTCTGGTCTAATCCATTTTTTGATGAAATCTACAGATGTGTTCAAGGCAGGCAAAGTGAAAACAACACGAGTAGGAATCAAAAGGCATTGACTGAATCCTGCTGAGCTGCCTCCGTTATTATAGGGTGCAAACTCCGCGGTATGCCCAGAAGGAAAAAAAAAAAAAGTTCAGATGCATTACAGTCAATCCAATTCAAAAACTTTCTCTTAAGCACATCGAATCCAAAAGTGGTGGCGGGCGGGTTGCAAAACAGGTGTGCAATCTCCATGCGGCAATCAGTACATAATCACAGCGTTTACATGCACTCTGGATTGCATGCAATGCTAAATTGTGGCAGCCATTTATAAAAAAAACAAAAACAAAAAAAAAAAAAACGGAGTGCTTACCTGGTTTCGCCTTCTGCTCCATTTTGGCTTTTAAAGTTTGCTAATTGCTACATATCCAACTGATGTGCTTCTTTTTTTTTTTTTTTCTGTTGAATTTTACCACTGCCAAAAATCAAACACTTTTTTTCCTTTTCACCCAAATAAGACTGCCGCACACTATTCAAGTACTATATTTTAAAGTTTGACGTCAAAAAGCGTATGTCACGGATTTCATCATGCGTTGTAATTTATAGCTGTGACATTTAGAATTTTTTTTTTTCTTCCGCAAATAGTATGTCATTATCTCTTTATTGCTTTGAGTGTCTGATCAGTCGGGTCGCAGACGCTTGATCTTTTTTTTTTTTTTTGATGCTGGGGCAAAATAAGAATCGATCATGCGATTCGATGAAGACTGAAGTATTTCGGAATCGAATCCATTAATTTTAACGTGTTACCAAATCATTTGCGTAAGTAAATGCACGGGCTGTTACGTTTGACCATTTTAGCAGCGTGCCAGATTGCCGCCATGCTGCAGGATCTTGCCTCGGCAGCATCTTTGATCGCCCTTCCTCCACTGGAGAAATCTGTCAGCTTTGCACATTTGTCTGCCTTGCCTTGTTTGATTTTTTTTTTTTTTTTTTTTGTGCACCACTAATTTTCATACCTGCCATCTTCACCCATTGGTGAAGCAGACTGCGAGGATTCGTGAAGCGCTTTAGGCACCATACGGTGTAGATAAAGCACAATTTAATTACACTCCGTTTACCGTTTATTTACCGTTTTACGACATTCTCACTTTGCTACCTTGCTACATTAGCAAGTTGTTGAAAAGGGGGACTGAGTCAATCAAATCTCAGCAAAAATGAGGATGACTCTAAAGTGATGTGTGTGTATTTGTGTGTGTTGATCCAATTCGCTCGGGATTGGTCGGTCACACAACAGCAACAGTCGGATGAAGCATAAACACATGCCGCAGTGTAATTTTGTGTCTTACAGTGACTCTGGCGACTATAGTTGTTGTTGACATTATAGCATAGGTGTCAAACATAAGGCCTGGGGGCCAGATACGGCCCACCACATCATATGTGTCCCGTCAAGACAAATTACGCGTTAATTTCATGTCATTACTTAAATTGCAAATTGTGTTTACTTTTAAAAAACTTTTTTTTCAAAATATTTTGTACTAGTCTGATTTGAAAACGAGTTATTTGTTTTGAAGCTTATACTGGATCTAATATGAGGCGTTGATACATTTATTTGAGTTGACAGTCATAATGGCCCTCTAAATAAACTATGACTACAATACGGCCCAAGAAAAAATATGTTTGACATCCCTGCGCCTATAGCATAAATCGTCTTCTATTTTTTGAACGGTACTCTGTAATAATGTTTAGTTAAAAAAAGATGCGATGACATTGACTGGCGACCAGTCGGAATTGTATCCCGCCTCTGTCATCTGGGATTGAGTCCAACTCACCTGCCTCTCTCATCGGAACAAACACTATAAAAGCTGGATTGATGAATTTGCCCATTTGCATTTCGGTGCATGGGGGAAATTTCATAGTGATTGAAAATTTCACTGGTGTACAGTGGAGCGTTCTCCGGTCACCTATAATGGAACATCCCTCGTTTACTGGAAAAACATGCCTCTCAATTCCCGTTAAAATTTTAAATCTGCTGTATCGAGTCGTATGGTTTTCTTTACGCAAGATGTTGCAAAAAAAAAAAAAACACTGGAAGGTACACCAACTTCCACCTTGTTAGATTTCCGATGAGGGCATTAAAAAAAAACTAATTCCACAGCTTTTAAGCAAATAATTAAAGTGTTGAATTTAGCAGTATTTTATGGGCCTCTAATCACTAAGAACGTCCAACTGAATCATTTTTTATTGCGGCAAATATCCCTCGGCAGCAAAATGTTAAATAAAAGGCAAAGGAGCATTTAATGGAGAATAAACAAGCCATGAATCATGGCACTTCCTCGGACTGTCTTCATATCAGTAATGTACACTCGTGTGAGTGGTTAGAGGTCACACTTTGCTTGGTGGCGCCCGACTTTCTCATAAAATATCCCTCATCTGTGCCTACAGCTCAGTAAAAATATTTGGTCCAAACAAATTTATTCATGGTAACATCAAAATGCAGATAAGAAAAAAAATTGAAGTGAATAGAGTCACTCTGGCCTCTCCACCAAGTGCAAAAGAAAAGTTTGCCCGCCCCTGAGACAGAACAAATGGAGCAATCCGGGAAACGTGGCAGTATGAAGTTCTAAATTCAATTTGGAGATGCTACGAGGGGAACTCGGGTGCATGATAGCTGCAAATTTGAGATCGGGGAAAAAGGCTGAAGACAAGCGGGATATAATAAACATCGAGTACAGTCGAGCAAACCCGATGCCATTTTTCTGACCGCCTCCTTGGCACGTCAACCCGTTTACGCGAGAGCCAAAATGAAAGGTTCGGTGGTGACTAACACTTGAGAGAGTCGCACTTGTCATAGCTGTCAACTCCACTTAAACGGCAAAAAAACCCCTCTCATTAGATATCCGCAGCACAATTCAAAGCTTCCATCCATTGAGTGTCTCCAGCAGCGCTTTAAAACGTTTTATCCACCAAATACCGTTTAAAAGAATTGTTAGCGTTAAAAGCAGCACCACCTGGTCCGAATAAAGTGCCCGTTAAGTACAAATTGGATTGCGACCGTATAAATGGAACTCGCTCATAAACTGCGCACGTACCACACCACAATGTTGTGGCGGCCATTTTATCATTAGCGCCTTAAAATGGACGCCCTGATAGTGCGTTTGCGCTATCATCCATTCGTCCAGCTGCTACGACAGCTCGCCCAACTTTTTGTGTTGGCAAAAAGTAGCTGAACACTTTTGGCAGATTATTCTTATCATCTACATGTCCCCGGATAAATGGTTTGTGTCGTTCATCAATTATTCAGCGGCATATTTGTTCAAAATCGGTCAGAGAAAAACTATTTAATGTAGTGCCGTCTTTATTTGGACGCAATCATTTTTACGTACATTAATCACCAAACAGGCATCAAAATTAGAGCTCACAGGTCCAAATCAAAACCGTTAACTAGTAAACTGCCAAACCACATTGTATTTTTATGTAATTAGAGTGTAAACAGTCTTTAGGAATATTCATATCCATTTTCAAACAAAAAAATTAAAATGCAATGCAACCTAAATATCTTATAAATCTCTCTCTCTCTCTCTCTCTCTCTCTCTCTCTCTCTCTCTCTCTCTCTCTCTCTCTCTCTCTCTCTCTCTCTCTCTCTCTCTCTCTCTCTCTAAAATATAAATATATATAAAAGAACCAGTAAAATAATTGACAAGCAAAAACAAAGTAAACATAGGACAACAAAAAAAATGCTCTCAAGAATGAACGGATAGATTTGTACAGTCACGCCACACACAGACACACACACACACACACACACACACAGATAGTCCCAATGACCATGTGTCCACCAATTACCCGGCAGGTCGCCGGGGTGCAGAGTTGTCAGGAAGTGTCGTACGGCAGTCTTTGGAGGACAAGGAGGAAGAAAAGGGGTGCAGGTAATAAAAGAGACACTTTCCATTGTGTGGCGCTGACAGCCAACCGGACAGTTCAACAGCCGGGCGTTTGGCATCGACGCGACAGAGGCGAGGGGAGTCACTCTAACGACCTTGAGAAAATAACCGAGTACAACCCCATTTGTGTCCCGTCGCGGGCGAATCAAAGTAAAGGGGGATGTTTCCAAGCTTGACTGACTTCAAGTCACTTAGAGGAGTCGTGCGACAGCTTTGTTCAGTCGTGACCACGGGCAAAGTGGTCCAGCAGAACTCAGGACTATCAGAACACGGAAATGGGAAAAGGTATTGACTGGCTTTGATTGTCTCGCCAGTTTTGTTCAGAGTTTGATGTCCAGAAATACTGGGTTTGGGTTTCAATGACAGGATAGGGTTTCAAACGAACCGGGTTAGGGTTTTGAATAATGTTTCACAACACTGTGAGGTGTTTGGCCACCATGGCTAGAGTAAAGCCTCGTAAGTCATGTTGAGCCAAGCTGGGCGTCTTCTGTAGTTCATGTTTAAAAGAACACAGGAGCTTACGGCTCAGACTCTGATATTGCAGTCAAAGTCAGGGGCCTCACTAAAGTCATTTGCAGTCACTGAAGGGGGCATTTTCATCCCAGCTCGTTCAGTTCTACTGCAATTTCATCTGGGAGGAACGCTCAGGCAACACGTGCGGGGAACATCGGAAACAAAACAATTTTCTTTAGTCGTTCGGTGATCATTGACGAAATAAATTACTTGAATTTTCGTAGGTAACAAAAGCCATCTCTCGTGGGTTTCGGCGTAATCCGGACATTAACATGGACAAGGAAGACAAGAAGCCCGCTGGGCCGAGTCCCGGCAGCCAGATGGATGTTGTTACCATGACATCCAGCATCACTACTTGATTGACAGCCAGAGGCAAGAACAGGTTTCATAGCAACAAAACACACATCTACATAACATAACGTAGATAGCCAGAAGGATGGATGGATGGATGGATGGATGGATGGATGGAGGGATGGAGGGATGGATGGATGGAGGGATGGATGGAGGGATGGATGGATGGATGGAGAAAAAATTCTGGATTTGTCTGCCTTTGTAATTTTTCTTTATGTCTTGGGATATTTAGTGTTTTATACCGCAATGTCTATCCTATAATTCACGGTTTTGTCTCGTCGTTCTTTTTTTATTGCTCGTCTTTAATAATTTTTCATTTGTGTTTGTTTGGTAATATCCCACCTTGTAATTTCTGTCTTGCCTTGAATTATTTAGGGTCTTTTTTTTGTTTGTTTTTGAAATGACAATGCGTAAATATGCCAACAGCTAGCGCGTTGTTTGATCCGAGCATAAAAGTTGCTTACTTTTTTTGGCGCATGGTTTCCTTTTGACTTGTTTGAATGTCATTTAATTCGGGTTAAGCGTTCTGATCGCTGAGACACGATTACAAATCTTCTTGTGAATCATATCTTGTTGAAGTATGTGCGTGCAAGCCATCAGGGTTGAGTCCTTCTCCAAAATAGAAAGCAATTAAGTAACTATGTCCTTCCTCAAATCTTGATTAGAAATGAAGCTTTCTTAGAAAAAAAAAATAAAAGTTACAATTGTGGTGGCGTACTTAACCTGGCGGGTGGTACAGATACGATAAGGAATTTAATCCCCGAGGCGAGCGCTGATTAGCTTATCCCGTCAGAGTCACGGCGGGCTGAGGCGGAACACAAATGGCTGCCGTCGTCAGGGGAAAGAAAACTCAACGTTAGCAGCGTCAACTTCTTGACACATTTTCTTGATTTTGATGGGCATGGCAGCTGAATAATAAAAATTCAAAACAAGTGGGCGTGACGCTGTAGCATGACATCTTCATGTCACCTAAGCTTTTTAATTTTGTCAATGATTTGGCTTGGGCTGGGAAATTTAATTTTGCTGTCACGCTATGGGGGATCCTATAACAGTGGAAGAAGACACCAAAAAATTGATCCTAGCGAGAGCGCTAGTATAAATAAAAGGGACCCAAGGTTGAGCCTTGGGGCACTCCACACTCTTAGTTTTGTCATAGTTTTGTTATTTCTGGCTTTTTCTGGGTGGTAATTGTATTATTTGGTAATATCTGATCTTGTAATTCCTGAAGATGTCTAAAAATATAGATATTATTTCACTTTGCCTTTTTGGCTTCACTGATTTGCAAAAGACCCCAAACTATGAATTGGCCGCAGGTATGATGGTCGGGTGAATTGTAAAGAGGCCATTGCGCTCCTCGTCCAGCGGAGAATGAAGCCGCATGAGCTGCCTGGCGATGATAAAAGTTTGCTTTGGAATGATGGAAGGGGAATGAGAAAATAGACGCACACACACTTTAAGTGCTTTTCATCTTGACAGGGAAATGGAGACTTCCACTCACTTTCCTTTTCAGTACACTTCATTTCCCTGCTGTGCGACTTAGGAGCAATTGTGGGACATTTTCTTCCCTCTTAGAATTTATGTGTGGCCTTTACTTGTCATCCCCGATCATCCAGACACCTTTAACCACTTCGCCTATTTCTAAAAGGCACCAAAATTGAAAGTACAGAAATGCTCTTTTATTAATAAATATCCCGATGAATGGCGAGACTTAATTCGCTACGACCAATATCATATAATTATTGAATTTCTTTCCAATGGCGTGAAAGCTTAGCAACGAATTCTTAATTAAGCACATTCATGAAAAACTTTTGTATGCGCTCCATTGGTCCGAATGAATTATGCATCATGTGTAAATTGGAATCCACTTACTTTTTGGACTCGTTTAATTCTCCACGCTGTAACACGAGCATATTAAGCGTCATGGCACGCTTTTACAATAATAGGCCATGCTCATTAAGTAGCGGAACACTTTTAGGGACAATTAGAAGTCACTTAACCACAGTCCAACTCAGTGGACATGTTTTACTAACGCTGTGTGAGAGCTGCAGGGGAACAGCTGAGCACGCATGATTTCTTCTCTCCAATTTATGTATCAAGGCCACAGTTGCACGGCATCTCAGCATGCGGTTGGTATGAGACCTTCTCCACGTTCAAGGCAATAGTGAAAAGTTCGGTGTTAAAAAGACTGCAAGGAAGTTTTTTCAGTGTGTTTGTATTTGCTGCAGGAGGGCAAGCCTTAACTGGTTTGAAGGTTCACATTGTGATGTGAGATGAATGCTCTTCTGGCTTTCCGACCTCTTGTCCCGGCCTTGGGTTTTGTCCTTGAAGTAGTCCACAGCCTGATAATGTTTTCAAACCACCACACACACACACACACTCACACACACTTTAAATGTGCTGCTATATATTTACAGAAGATGTACAGTCGAGATGAAGAGCAGGCACAGTTGGTCCGTTGAGGTTTTTTTTTTGTTGCATTCATTTTTATCTCTAAAATTGGTTCATTGAAATACGATTATTTTTGTCTTTTCATTTACATAATTGAATGATTAGCTATTTTTATTGTAAGCAATTAAAACAAACGTATATTTTACAAATGCAGTTTTAAAAATAAAAAAAATATTTTCTTAAATATTTCACAAATTTGTTTCCATGAAAAATATAATTTATAAAATAAATAATTTAAAAATGTATCATAAATATACTACATATTGCTGGCATTGGGCCAAAGCATCATAAATCACATTTTGGTGCATTTAATATTTCTTTAATATTAAAATGTCTTGCTTTCTTTTTCCAATGACTGAACAAACTTTCCATTTTTTTTTCTCCCTCTCGCCAGTTACCCAAGAAAACGCCACCTTGCCAAATGGAAATAAACAGAAGGCTTTGAAATAACCCACAGGAGGAGCTTTAAATAATGGAAAGCAACGATGCATCGCCGCAAAGCAAGTTCTGTGATGGTGCCTGGCTCCAACCAAGTAGGAACATCAGGAAAGTTATGTGTGTGTGTGTGTGTGCGTGCGTGTGTTTTCTTCACTCTGTGATGGCGGGCGGGCGGGGGCACACGCACACGTCGCCTCATTAGAGCATGGCGCCATCAGCACATCAAAGTCTTTCCTTTTTCAAAAAGCAGGAGGAGTGGGATCAAAATCCTTAGGATATCTCCGCACCTCTCTCCTTCTTTGGGAGCACGGGGACGCACCGTCAAAGTTTTGGGTCATTTTCAGATCTTTGCTGCAGTGGAAGTGAAAGAGGAGGTGCTGATTAAAGCAGAATTATGCTAATGAGATAGAGAATGGCAGGAGGGCATATGAGGTCTCTGACTAACTTCATGACTCCATCCATCCATCCATCCATCCATCCATCCATCCATCCATCCATCCATCCATCCATCCATCCATCCATCCATTTGGGAGTTTTCTCTCCAGCTTCCTTAACACCTCGCCAGCATCCAGCAGGCATTCCAAACAGATGCCCGAGCCACCTCATTTGACTTCTGTCAATATAGAGCTCCTGCTCCATTCTTCCCTCACTCCTAAACAACATCCCAAGATAATTATGCCCGTAGAATTTTGGTCTCAGATTGAGAGGTGCTGCTTCTTACCCCAACCGCTTCACTCTCGTCATCTGTAAAAAGCAGTTAATGACGCCACCAACCTGAATAATCGGTGACAAATGACATCCTTTCTTTTATGCCGTCTTGCCGTGTTTGCTTGAGGCTTTGACTTTTTGCGGAAACTCACACCGCCGATTGCTGCTGCGACGACGATTTACCATATTTTAATTAATCCTGCTACGTGTTGCTATGGTGTTGCTGCTGGATGGAAAGTTGTTGATTTTTTTAGACTCCTTTTATCACACCACATGCACAATATGTGACTTGTGTGATATTTTATTAACACGGTAAAGCACATGTGCTCACTTAGCTGGAAACTGAGAAGTGAAAGTTAGAGGTGACAATTACATGCAGAACTCACTTATGCATGCTCGCACGTTGCCTATGGATTCTCTTCCTAATTATTCATTAATCAAACATGGGCCGTGTGATCGTAGTTATAGGAAAATCATGTTTAAAAGTGCAAATAATTTAAGTAGAAGATACACAAATACCCAATAAATAATTATAAAATATATTTACAAGACCCAGATTCCATGCTGCCCCAACCACAATAATAATAATAATAATAATAATAATAATAATAATAATAATTGAAAAAAGTGAGGAGAATAAAATTTTAATAATAATAATTAATGGCGTTAATTGGAAGACTAATTACATTAATCATAAATATAAAATATATTTACAAGACCCAGATTCCATGCTGCCCCCACCACAATAATAATAATAATAATTGAAAAAAGTGAGGAGAATAAAATTATAATAATAATAATTAATGGCGTTAATTGGAAGACTAATTACATTAATCATAAATATAAAAAAATATTTACAAGACCCAGATTCCATGCTGCCCCAACCACAATAATAATAATAATAATAATTGAAAAAAGTGAGGAGAATAAAATAATAATAATAATAATTAATGGCGTTAATTGGAAGACTAATTACATTAATCATAATCATAGTATGGCATTGTTGAGCCCTTTTATACTGTACACACTCGCAGCACAATAATATGGCAAATAAATAAGATTTAAAAACTAGTGTGAGCTCATTAAGTCCAAGTAAATCCTTTCAAAACGTGTTACCGTTCAAAAGTATTCACTCCAACTGTTGCTGTCACTTTTTCTCACTCTTTATCATGGTAATCAAGTTATTTTGTCCTCCGTCAGCCACTTTGCCGTCTCTTGACAACAAGAAAACAAGCGCAGCACTTGCGTGTGTCCATGCATGTATGTACGCCTCTGAGGAGGGAATTGTTCACAAGTGCACACACTTGTAACAGCGACGCTGTCGTGACTCATCCGGGTCAACAATGGTGTGGCGCTTAGTCGAGCCACTTGGGAATAAACTCGGCAGCCGGGGGAGCCGTCTTGTGACTGACGCGACCGCTGCTGTTGCGTTGTCATCTTGGGATTTCTTAAAAAGACATTTGTGGGTGGGCGGCTTATGACCCGGGGAAACCCCATCGAGACTGCAGGCAACAGAGCAGAGAAAATACAGGTGAATAACTAACTATTGCTAAAATGTAATCAACAGTGACTATACATGTTGAAGTAAATAGTGATAAAAGACTTAAAATACTGTAAATTAGTCAAATAAATATTAGTTATCAACTAGATAAACAAGTTAAGAAACCTACATTGATAAATAGTTAAAAGCTAGATTAAAAAAAGAGTCGTTTTTTCTTTTTCAATTAATTCTCTGGTTCTTCTATATCAAACAATTTGTTTTAGGTTTATTTACCTGACATGTTTCGGTGGATTCTTCCGCCTTCATCAGAGCCTTCTCTGATAAATAAACCTAAAACAAATTGTTTGATATAGAAGAACCAGAGAATTAAGAGAGTCTTAAGTTTTGAAAATAACATCATATTGTACCAAAATGCCCCAAAGCATCTGAAATTGATCTGCAAGTCGGCCATTTTGTTTCGAATCATCCATTTTGTTTGAATTCCAGACCCGTAAGCCTCACTCACATTTTGCCGTGGCCTCGGTCACATCTCATGTGTATTTATTGATGTTTTACCTCCAGCCGGCATGAAAAATACATTTCTTTCAAAAGTTTATTTTGAAATAATACCTTGAGATTTGCTCAGCGAGAATATTTTATTGTTCTTATTGAGGCTTTTAATCAGCATCCCAACATGACACCCCCCACACTTCCTCCTCCAAAGTCCCTGGGCAACCAGTCTAAGTCTTTAACCCGCTCGGCATATAAAGCTTTTTTTTTTTCGACTCATACATAATGCAGCATGTTTAAAGCAGATGCATTACGTACGCTATTGTTCAGACACTCTGTTTAATGAATAGAGCTCGCAAAGAGCCATTACCTGCAACCTTCCCTCATGTCTTCTCCTCCCCTGCGCATTAGTCGCTCGCCGTTTGTTGTCGCCGTGGCGAGTCCGGGCCCCGCTTCCGCCGCTTTTGTGCGCCGATCGTTCCCGTGGGATGGCGGCGCGCGACACTACAGCGGTCTCTCTCTCCGAGACAATATGGCGAGTCTGCACCCCCCCACACCTCCCTCCGCTGAAGGAATTAATTATTCATCATCCGATTGGAGATAAAGAGCGTGCGGGAGGAGAAGATGAGCTTCCTTCCTCACAATAGATCCCCAAATCTCGTTAGGTGTCAACAAAAAAACTCATGAAGGCGTCAGGATGGATTGTGAGAATTTGAAACAGACGCAGGCTATGTGGAATGAAAATGTCTTTGCACTCTGACACTACAAACCAAATTATTATTTGAACACACCAAAAGCTGACATAATGAGTTTTGGAATACATTTCATTTACAACTCAAAGGGCCACCTTTCCTTTTTTTTTTCTGGCCATCTTTGCTCTGAAGTATACAAATAGAATTGATTGAGACAGCTTCATTTCTTGTTCTATTATTCCGACGCCTAATAAATAACCTTTAGTCTACTTAAAAAAAAAAAAGGTCTGTCCGTGTCATCAACATTAAACGACTACGCTGACAGCTAATTGAAATGATCTAATCAGTTTCCTTCAAGCCTTTATCAATACCTGTCCCCTCCCCCTTTGTTTTAGCGTGAATTGTAAGCGATCAAAAATCAATCAAGCCTGACGTCATTGCATTGACAGCTGCGAACACGCAACCTTGACTCGTTTTGATCGGTTTGCACATCTTCTGGGCGGCTGGCGCCAGAATCATCGGACGGAAAAAACAAGGCTGGAACTGCGGGAGGTGCAAAAGTGGCCTATAAATACAAAGTTGACTACCTCCAGCCAGGTTTCCATAGCAGTAAATGGCATTTACTGCCTAATGTATTGGCCTAGTATGACCCCTCCTTTGGCGGGCCCCGCAGAGGGAGGTCCCCCCACGCCGCGGTTCCACGGGGGGTCGTCCAATGCACAATTGATTGGGGAGTCATTCTATTTTCTGCCGGCGGACCCTCGCTCACCCTTCTTCTTCTTCCCTCAGCCCGCATATTCATCTCCAGCCCTTGTTTCTATCTCGCTCTTCATCTATCCGTCAGTGACCCCTCCCATCTGCCTTTTCCTGCCTCGACCCCCCCCTCCCACCTCCCCCCTCAAAAATCAATTTTGTCATTCTGATTCAAAAAGATAGAAAGAAGGCAGCGGGTGTCTCTGTGGACTATGTTTGAAGAGAGAAATCTGTACTTTCTCCTTTGTCAAAATGAGCTGGTGACTTTTTCAGCCTCCCCGGATGACGGGGCGATTTAAAAACATGACAGATGTAAAGTCAACCATGGCTGAGAGCACGCAACTCGTTCAAGCGAAAAAAAAATTCACGACACTGATATTAATAAAAAAATTTTGTTTGTTATTTGTTGAATGCATTGTCTTAAGGCACCATTAAAAACACCAGATTGAGGTGTTGTAAATTGTATAATCAGATTATTTTTTCTTAGATGCGCTTATGAGTATGTTTTAGGTTTTCATTATGTCGACTTTTTTAGGAATTAGTAATATCTATGAACAAAGCTGCAGGTGGGACTTTTTTTCCCCTAAAAAATAATCTAATTTATAATTAAATAAATAAATAATGCTAAACCGCAAATTGTGCAAGAATTCCGAGGTCAAACTCAAAACCCAATGTGTTTAAAAAAACAAGACCACATGATGTGCCCAAAAAAGTAAACATCTTTTAAATAAGCATGAAAAATACATTTTAGGAACACATAAAACTATCTGATTAAAATGATTACTTTTTTTTTTTTTTTTTTTTACTTCGTGTTCATGCATCCAAATATTGTTTGCACAACTAGCTGGACTTCTACTTAAGTACAGAGTTTGTGTACTATTGGCACCTCAGGCTTTAAAGCATTCTGTTTACCCGAGGCCAATGGAGGGGGTGCTAGGGGGGGGGGGTCTGCGCTACATTAAGCACTTAGATGTTTTGAAGTCATCCTCTATCAGGTTTTCTATCTGATAATTGAATAGAACAAATGCGCCTCCTTCTCCAAACCGCTAATGCTCAGCCCAAAACTGCAGTTCAGCATGTTCAAGCTAACCGCGGAGCCATTTGCTCAGTTGGGGAAGGGGAAAAAAAAAACAACCTTAGTCCGGTCAAATGGGAAGTGGAGAGGAGGGGGGGCGATGTTTAAAGCCTGCAGGCGCCGTTCTAGTTCAATATTAATGGTCTCCTTTAATCACGTTAGGGCTAATTTGGACATTTTGAGGTTGGATAATTCGCCGTCTGGTCGCCGCTGGTTTGCCGCTCGCACAATAAGTGCAGCGCGCCTCGTGAATGGCCGGCAAAGAGCTCTTGAAGGTATCTTCCTGTCCGACATGATTTGCGAGTGAGAGGCCATTTCACTGGATTGCTTTGATGCTTTTCCACATATCTGCACCTTCAAGCGCTAGTTGTTTTCATCCCAGCTCAAAAAAACCCTTAACATCAAGACTAATCATTTCCCCTATCCTTGCCAATCGCTTTGGATTGGAATCCAATTTATGACACACAAATGGAAAGATTTCCTGCGTCAAATTGTAAAACACTTCCCAGGCGTCTTACTAAAACACCTCTGACGTTCTGTCAAAAATACACAAAGGATGAAGAATTACACGACGCCTAATATCCATTTTTCATACTTTAAATTCACTCGGTGCCGGTTTTACGGCTCTGTCGCATCGCCATGGCGACCGCTGATCTGCCCATGTGGCGCATGCAACGGACACATCACTTGGTGTCCGTCCATTCTGGTTTTCCCGAGAGTGATGAGATTGAATTAAGTATTGACGTTAGCATGGGTTGTTTCTCCATTGCTGTGAGTGCTGATCAGTAGACGGCGGGATAAACGTGTAGCCGGAAAACGGCGACGGCGAGACTGCAGAGAGAGCGCGGCACTCGGAGTATGATGTTTAGAGCACCGGCGGGACCGCTCGTTTATTACACGGGGAGCCTCGGAGCCGCTTTAGCTTTGAATTTCTGACAAAGCGAGCCGGCGAGGGGATGCTCGGATCCCGGCGGGGTACCCGCGTCGCTGCCCAAATTGAAATAAATCGCCACGTTAGCACTCGGAGTGCTCAGCCGGCCGCTTTGACACGTGCTCTTGGATTAGGTCCTGCTGGACGAGCGGCATCTCGGTTTATTTGAAAAGGCCTTCGCTACCCGATGGGGGTTGGTTGGCAAGAAGTATTTTCCAGCAAGTCGTTTCCCGCCCTGGCACTATTTTCAGTTTTGCCTTAGAAACACTTTGTAAACATCGTTGTTGTTGTTCAAGTGATGTTATGCAAGACGGCTTGGTCTCAAATCAGACTGCACATCACTTGTGAGACTTGGGACAGCACTTTATTCTCGTGCATTGTTTCCATAGACACAAAAAAATATATAGATTGAAAAAAGGACTGCATCATTTTGACATTTTTTGCTTCAATAGTTTTTAAATCATTTTTCTTGGCCATTTTTGTATAGTTTGGCTGTTTTGCTTGAATATTACCTTATTTTATATATCAATATTCTTTATGTAATAATTTTGTTTTTTTTGCCCATATGTCCGTATTTTGATCCCACATTTTTTGCTTGATTTGATTTTTAATAATTATTATTTATGTTCGTCCATTTGCAAATATTCAAAACAGGCGGAATTTACAAAAATGTTGGCTGTTTTAAATATTTCCATATTCTTTCTTTAATAATTTTTGTGTCCATTGCCATTGAATTAATTAAAAGCAGGTCCATATTTTAACATAAGGAGACTTTTTTTTTAAAAAAAAGAAAAAAGGGCCTGACTTTTATGTCCCCTTTAAGCAAACCGGACCCCGTGTTGTGCTTCGACGCATGCTTACTGCACTTTGTTCTTATCAGCAAATCAAATGTTTTCTCCAGTGTGGCGCATCTGAGACCATGTTCGCTTTTCAATTCTGTTTGAAGGCAAGTCGCCATGTCGCGTCTGGTTAATTAGTACCCGGCAACTCTGTGCTGCTTCTTCTCGGATGAGGACTTTCAACACGGTGGGAGAACGGTCAAACGGTTAAAGACTGCAAACCTTCAAAGAAAGTCTCACCGGCGGACTTCTGAATGTGCACATAATTCAACTCATTGAGCAGAAACTCGTTGACATTAAACGTCAAATAGCAATAATATACCGTTTTTTTCCATGTATAATGCGCCCCCATGTATAATACGCACCCTAAAAATGGCATATTGATGCTGGAAAAAAGCCTGTACCCATGTATAATACGCACCCAAATTTTGACTCTTACTTAAGTCCGTAAACGTAAAATTATTTCAGAAAAAAGATCATCTTTGGGAACAACCGGATGTTATTCTGCCGGTCAGTATCACAGCGCACGCGCTAGCAAACTCGATAGCGAAGAAACCCACCCCAGATTTTAGGACAATAAATTAGTTAAATTTTGCGCATTATACATGGAAAAAACGGTAATTGCAATCTGTAATTTGTGTGAAATCTCACTGATTTGCTACTAAATTCTCCAGTCTCAATCTGAATCGATGCCGAATTTTCCCCATAAGGACCCGGGAGTGTCCATTTTGCAGGATATGTGTTTGAAATAGACAATTGTTGTTTTTTCCCCCCGCTTCACTGTGTTCTGTGTAAAAGTCAAAGGTGACTGAATCTTTTGATAGGTCTCCGAAGCTTCCATTTGGCGGGATTTCTGTGTCAAATTCCCGACATTGACATTGTATTTTCCCCGCTACACTGTGTTCTGTGTAAAAGTCAAAGGTGATCTCCGAAGCTTCCATTTGGCGGGAATTCTGTGAGATTCCGACATTCTATTAGGGCTCTGTGAGAACTTCGCAGGATCTCTGCGTAAAAAAAAAAGAAAAATCAAGTTTATTTCCTTTTTAGGTGACATTTCATGCTTTGAAAGGATTATTCATCTGCCACATTCAACCTTGACGTGAAGGGGGGCTAGTTTCAACCTATTCACGGGTTATTTGCTTCTGCCTGATGCGTGAAAGCGGCGCGTAATGGAAGGCATAAAATAATAAAGTCAACAATAAAGTCAAACATGCAGAGTGGATACTTGGCTCAGATCATCTCCTCGCTCGCTCTCTTCCAATTCTGTCATATTTTCTCAGCTTTTTATCGGTGGGACTTTTATTAGTCGGCGAGTGGAAGACTGGAAATAAAAGATGCCGCCGTGCTTGGCGTTACAGTGCGAAGACAATGGCGTCGCGGCGTAATGGCGTTTAATCTGATGCCAGCCTTTGATCATAATCTGCCTCACGTCACGCTTCTCAATCTTGCATTGTCATCCTCAAATTCCGATTTGAAGATGCTGATGTTAGCCACAAAACCACTTTGGAGTTTCAGGCAGAGCAATTTTCCTTCTTTGTATTGTTTTAACTAACAGATGTCAGTTTCAAATTACGCAAATTGCTTTTCCAAACATATCATTAAGTAGAAAATATATTTAACCATTAAACCAGTGCCTAATTCTCCGCGTCTTGTATCCACGCACGTTCTAATCACACTTGACTGCATGCAGCTTCTGCAGGTGTCAGTACGACAGCCGCTGGTGGGAGGGATTCTGACGCCCCCAACTTCTCATTCGATGCCTCTCTCTCCCCCCTCTCTCTCCTCCCTCTCTCATCCCTCCATCCAGTCAGTCCTGCTCCAGCATCACGCTGAGGAGGAGAGCGCAGCATCGGAGGGGAGCTACCATGCACGTTTGCCTGGAGATTTCTTCCACTTGATTACCGGGCTTTTTTTTATTTTTCCATTGCATTTCCCTCCTATTTCTGTGCGTGTGTGTGTGCGCGCGTGCGGATCTGTATGTGTCTGTGTGTGCATGTGTATATATATAAATATATATAAATATATATATGTATATATATGTGAGGAGGCAAGGACACACACTGCACAGAGCATCCTCTGTTCTCCTAAGGAAGGACACCAGGACCTCCTCTTCCCCCGTTTCTTCTTCTGTTTTCCATCTTTCCTCGGAGACATGGATCTATGCCTGGAGGCGCCGCGGATTTGCCGGGGCTGGCGGCTTTTCTTGGTCCTCTTGCTTCTCACCCTCCTCTTTCGGGACCACCTGAGCTCCATGCTGGACTGCCCGCCGACGTGCAGCTGCTCGCCCACCGAGATCTATTGCAATAAGTCGGACAGCGGGCGCTTCTTCCCGCTGTTGGCGGTGCAGGATGGAGCCAACGGCAGCGGAGCCGTGGACATAGCTGACTTGTTCAAAAACATCACGTCCATGTGAGTAGCTCTGTGTGACTTGCACCACCTCACTTTTTTTTTTTTTTTTTTTTGTAAGAGTATGTGCTTTGTGGCTGGGGAATGCGTGGTGGAGGGGGGGGGGGGGGTGGTTCGTCCTGAAAGTTGCACCCCCGCAGGTCTCTTCATCAGCATCCTCCTCATCCTCTTTATCACAAGGAGGAGGAGGTGGAGGAGGATGTTGCGTCCGCGTCCAACTGCTCTGACAGATTGCGCCAAATGGAACAGAAATAAATGGCGCAGTGAGGTCAACCAGTTACATATCACTACCCTCCACCACCCTCCTTCGGGAACCCCCCCCACCCCTTTCCCCATGTATGAACTTGAGACAGATGCGTCTGCGTTACGAAAATGTAAAAATAACACTTGTGGTGCCGGATGCGGCTTTTTTTTGTTCACCAGTGAGTCACAAGAGCGTTCCTTCTTCAAAAGTCCAGACAATAGTGTTTTGTGTGGCTCAGTACTTGTTAAATAGGTGATCCATAACATATGCAGTGCTGTGCTGGTGCAAAGATGTGCTGGATGCAGATTTGTGTTGGATGTCTAGAGGATATCTCTCAAGCCTTCAATTTCAAAAAAATATATATTTTGTGTGTTATTGTGCTGATTTTTTTGTAATGGCTACATAAGCCGTATTTCATTTTCTCAGGCCACAAATTTGTTGGTTGCATTCAAGATCGAAGCGAGAGAGATTTTTGTTTGGAAAAAATCTGAAAAAAAAACAATTTTGCATCGCTTCAAACTTGTGGTGGTGTGCAGGATACAACTTTTTTTTTTTGTTGAACAACCATCCGTTATGAGACTTCAAATATATCTTTCATTTTCGAAAATCTGACTTTTCCTTCTTGGGAAATTGTGTCAAATCCATTTTGTGTGGCTTAACACTTAATGACTTGGTGCCGGATGCATCTTTTTGGCGCTTCAATGAAAGCCACGTACGCAATCCACAGGGGCCCAAATCAAAGCTTTCTTTCTTGAAGAGTCCGTAAGAACCAAGACAGATGTGCCTAGCTTATGTCGCTCCCTGGGGCGCGAATCCCGCATTACAACAACAAAGACGTTGCTTCGATATAACGTAGCTTTGGATCCTTACCTTGCGATTGCAGAACTTTTTGATTCTGTTTTTTTAACATGACCTGTAGGGGGAAAATGATGTGATTATTTTCTGCTACACAAACAACAAATGACAATGCTAGTGCTAATGCATTTTTATCAATGGAGGACAATAGGCTGCTAAAAGTCGTTGGATGCAAACATTTGGGCGGCTCCACACTTATATAGAATTAAAGTGCAAAATGATAACTGTGATTTAATGGACCTGCTGGATGCAGGTTTTTGTGTTTTAGGCCATACCACACCACCTTCCATGGGAGTGTAAAAATAATCTTAACGGCTTTGCACAAATCTACAAGATGCGCCATTTTTCTTTCTTTCCAATCAAATCCAAAGCAGAACATAAAAATGCATGTGTGGCTCAACACGTGTTGCTTCTTTTTCGATGCGAGTCCAGACACACCCTCTAAGCTTGTCATGTTGTCATAAGTGGAAGTTGCGTGCCGGATTTATGTCGGCGCCATCCCTCACTGGCCTTCAAGTACTTCATCAGAGCAGAAAACGTATCTTGTATGATTCAACCCTCGTGCTTTCTTTGTTGTCTTACTGGAAAGCGGCACATTCTCAACTGCAGTACTCAATTTCTTGTTCAGCTTCTAAGCCCATCCTTTCCTCGCTTTTGTTCTTCAAGTCAATCCAGATCCGTTTTGAATACTGAAAGCAGTGCACAAACGTCCTAGAGGCTGCCTCGTTTGAAATCTCTCCAGAAGGAAATCCAACCATACAAGCGAGCCCCGCCTCACATCACTTTTGGGCTCCCGTTTGACCTTTTTTATTCAACAACTCAGTTGGCACGCGCCACTAGAGGGTACCCTGCACCCGCATCGTCTTCCTCCCCCCCTCCCGCCCTCGCCATCTTTCCTAACTGCATTAAAAGGCAGAGAAGAGAATAGCGAGGACATGAAGGCGGCGGCACCCTCAGTGATTACCGTGACCCCCGCGTGGCGGGTCATGATTTATTCATGCCGTAACCTGTTGGCGTCATTTATCTCCCACTCTAGTCCACCTTGGTTCCGATCGGTCAGGCAGCCGGCTTGATTGTTTTTTTCCTTAAAAACTACAAGAAGTTAAAAGGGAAAAAGTCGTGGTCTCATTAACATTTCTTTTGCCTTTTTTTTTTTATTTCAACTAATCAGATTGACCTGCCTTCAGTGGCTCCACTCCAGCAGCCGCCGTGTTGTTTTTTTCTGCTATCCTGCAGCAAAAGGCTGACAAACAAATGCAGTGGCGTCGTTTAAACATGGCTGATCATTTCTGATGGCTTACTTTAAGCTTTAAGTGCTGCCTATGAATGGAAAATGCACATTAAAAAGCATTCTGGAGTTGAAGATGGTGTCATTTGATTATTCTAGTCCTCAATCAAGATTGTGTAACCGGCATAGCACACGATTCATTCAGAATACTAAAGAGGAAAACATTTTACCTTGCAATGGTAAACCTTGTTATAGTTATATTTTCTGTAATTATATATAAGAAAATATTTTATATGTCTAACTTTAGAAAAAATGACCAGCATTAAACATTTAGGCTACATTAAACATTCTGTTGTTCTCGTCGACTCCATCTAACGTGGGCAAGGGTTAAAGACAGAGGGAGTTGCAAACAAAGACGAAAGATTTAACCTTAGTTTTGAAGTGTAACAGCTTTCATTAGCTGGCAATTGATTCGAGCCTTGTGGGCTGACTAAACGGGCGGCAATTGGAACAGGAAGTAAACGGGTGGTGGGAGTTACATGGACATGATGAAAAAAAAATCTGAGTAGTGTATTTACCCGCAATACAGACTGAGAAACAAATAGAATGAGGTTCCCCAGGCAGAAGAAATTAGCATTATTGTCGTGATGTAACCATGTGAGCAGCTGGTTTGTCTGTTGGACAAGCTGACTGATGTTGAAAGGCAAATATTTCTGTATAGTGAACTTGCCGAGATGTTTTGTTCGAAACCTTGGGCTCTTCTATATTCTATTCAGGGTCTGAAATAAGCGTTGGAAAAAAAAGTAAAAATACTTAAAATGTCCTTTGAGGTGTTTTGCAATTTTCTGAGTCATTTGCCTAATTATTTTAGGCTCACTTGTCCGAATTGTAAGACATCGCTGAAAAATAACCGTCTTTATTAGCATATCTGCCATTTGAAATTCATAATGAATACAAAATATATTCATCCGAGGACATTTTTTTTTACAAGGACCATCTTTTATTTAAACCCAGCAACCAGCCCAAAAAGCGGTATGGCTGTTATTAGTATGCGCCGGCGGTAAGACTCGTCCTCGGTCCTCTGATGGCGGCGTTGTCGCCAAAAGGCCACCAAAAAGAAAAAAATGGTGAATCCAGATAATAGTTTGTTCTTTGTTTGGCAGCATGGCGCTTTCTTTCAAGTGGAGGAGGAGATACTTGAAGATAAAGAAAGACAATTTTCAGTCAGAAGCTGAGTGTCAGACAGGTTGTGGTCATGTGTTGTTTCTGTGCCTTCTAATTAACACCTTCACATCTGATGTTGGTTTATCTGGATTGTTCCATATGTGTTAAGCAATCTGGCTCATAAAAGTTCGTGATACGAATTTCACTTGGTGACAGGTAATTTAATGTCTATGATTAGAGTCTTACAAAGCATGTCAAAACACAGGACGTCAGCCATTTAGCATTAAAGCAGCCATTTTCAGGCGTACTTGTGAAGCTATTTTCTTTTATGATATCAATTTATTGGTTTGAATTTTTTTTTTAAACTTTTGAGGTTTTGTACAAGCCTGTAGGTGACTGCATTTCCTTGATAGTTTATTGATAAAAAACAAATACCAACGGTTGATTAGGTGTTGTGCTAGCTTGGCTAGCCTGTATGACATCTTAGTAAAATTCATTAGCCGTCATTCATGATAAATGGAGTCACATAAAAGTCTGAAGAACGCATGAAATAAAACAGACAGGGTTAGCTGTTGAGTGTTTTCAAATAATAGTTGGTCATTTCATTTATTTCCGACTTTTAAGCTAGCAAGACATAGCGGACTACTAGCGACAAACTCTTTCATTGTTTGGAGCAGCCTTCTTTTTTTTTTTTTACCATCACGCTATGATTTTATGGTTTAATAAGTAATAGTGAAGCATATTACTAAACCTTGTCCAGTTTCGGAATTTTCCGTCGCAGCATCTCGGTAGCTCAAGTGTGTGTGAGTCGCCAACTGTCATTTTTATGTCGTGTCTGCAATTGTGTGTTAATTTGACCTTTGTATATTCATAACACAACATTTTCAAGCTTTGTTCATTGCTATAATATCTTGGTGATAGTGTTTGATGTAGACCGATTTATGATCCATCATCCTCATCATGGCCACCATTTTGTTGTCATGCCGCTTTGCTGATGCACTAAACTTGTTTAAAGAGACCACATCAATTTGCTTTATACCCAGTTGGAAACTCAGCCATAAAAGGGAGAGAGCGAGGAAAAAAAGTACAGAAATATTACACAGCATCCCATAATAACACCGCTGGGATTTATCCGTAGTCACACACATCATTAACATTACATCATCACGTGTGCTACTTGCAAACGAGCGAAACCAAATGGTCCAGCCGAGGTTTGTTTTATATTCTTTTGAAGCTAACAATGGGCTCACGAGCGACTATTTGCAGACGACGACGAGGTTTTAGCGGTGTTTAAAACGCCTCGACCGCATCAGCGGAGACAAAACTGCACTTTATACGAACGCCGTTTGGTAAATGGTTCATTCCTTTATTCTTGTTTTTCTTCAAGGCAATTAGTCGGTGCACATTGCATGGACACTGATCAATAAAAGATCTCAAAGAGGGAATAATAAGACCGTGTTTCTTTCCAAAGAGAACGGAAATTTATCCAAGAGTGGCCAAGAGTATCTGACCAAGGTTGCGCGGCGATCAAGGTCATGTGATTGTTACGATTATTTGCTTTGATCGCAAAAATGATGCTCGTCCAGGCAAAAAATAAACATTTCAGAAAAATAAATCTCCAAAAGATGGGAAAGAAAATCTAAATATCTGAAAATAATATCAATAACAATTAATAATGCAACCTGGGAAAACAATTCAAAAGTAAAAGAGTAAACCACCTTCTCATTAGTAAATGACAAAAGCAGCATCTGCTTACTTAACTCTAATTATTCCATCTTGGATCGGGACCAGACAATATCCCACACATCTAAATTCAGCGCTCTCGGGCAGCTCTCCAAATATCTTAATCAAGACGAAAGTTTGTGCCAGAATAAGTTTGAAGACTGATAGATTTGTCCAGGATCACAATATACTTAATTAGCTCGACGGAAAGCACGCAACTGGAGCTTTAGGTGCCATTTAATATCGTGATGCATTTAGAGGGTCCGAGTCAATTACGGAATCTTTCTCAAGGCTTCCTCTTCTCAGCTCGGCAATGTAACTCCGACGAGATATGATCATTATCGCATTGACGCGCTATTTCTTATACCTCGTGTTGAACATTTGAACAATTACTGAAACTAAGATGATCAGTTAAGATTCGGTAGACATTTTTTCCGACGAGATTTTAACTTACGATTCCACCTTGCACGGAATACGATACAAAATCAATCAAATCTACGAGAACGTCATCTACTTTGGGGCCTTCTGAGGTCTTGAGACATAGTTGTAGTGATTGTGATGAGAAGTAGCAGGACACAAGATGAAACAAAGGCTCGAACCTCACCGTCTGGACGACTAAAATAGCTCGGAAAAATGTGTGCGGGAGTCTTGAATGTGAGATTTTTGATGGCTGCCATCTTGGATTAATATCACATTGGGCTTCATCAAATAATCATGGAGCTGAGATGAAGTCTCTCGCTAATGGAGTCGGCTTCATGTACCCCTGAAAATTAGCTTTTGGGTTCGGAATATTGGGAGTCTGACAGAACAAGGTTTAAGAGGAGAATGACAGAAATGAAGAAAGATGTGCAAAATGCCACCATTGAAGTCTGAACTTTAGTGAGTTGATGTCGAGAAAGAAGTAGATGTTAAAATGTCTGCCAGTTTTATAGTGAATAGTTTGGGTAAAAGGAGCCTGAAGGAGGTTGTGACCAGAATGTGGTCCGAGAGAACTTTGCTTGCCCAGATTTTAGTTTTTGCAGCAAGTTATCATGAGAGGGAGTTGGATTTTGCCCTTTTTGTGGCAGCACCAAACCAGACTGAAAGTCGGTAGACCGGATTAAGTAACGGGTCGGCAGTCATGCCGTAATTTGCCCCTCCCCTCGCCCTTTTGCCGTTCTGCCTCCATATTGCCGGGGTCACCTCAGGCGTTGCGAGAACATCATCAAGTTTGCATGAACCTGCCTTGCTGAAAAAGTAGGTCACGGCTAGCCATCTGAGAATTAGGAGGGGCCAACGTCTTCATTGAGATTCTCGCCGTGCGTCGAGCACCGCCAGAATCCCGGCCATCTTCTCCCGCACCCCCAACAAGAGCGCCTCCAACACCGGCGCATCTGCGTGCTGCCCCAACGCCTAAAGGAAGCATACTAATGAAGCACCATCTCTCCGCCGCCCCGCTCTCACTGTCAAAAGACACCATTGAGAAGACTGAAGGCTGTTGCTGTTTGAGGCGGGATCAGAAAAAGGCCTCGGCGAGGACTTTGAGGAGCTTACTGTTGACGTTTACTTGAGCTTCTGTGTTTGCTGCATCGGCTTACGAGGCATTGTTGCCGCCGCGTGAACTTTGATAGAGGAATGAGTTCTCGGGAGGGGACGGCTGGGGGAGGGAGGGATCACAAGTTCATTTTCAGCTTCTGTCTCTTCCACGACAGCAGAAAAAAAAAGCAAGGGAAAAAAAAGCTGTTGATGCCTTCAGTGTAATTTGTCGGTGCAATGCATGGAAAAGCCATTTTGATGAAATAAAAAAAGAATGTGTTTCTGAAATAGGAAATTTTAAATAAAAATATTTAAAAAATCAAATTTAATAGAAAATGTAATTAATATTTTTGGGGAGAATACGCAGAGTAAAAACATCTGCAAAAAATGTAAATGTTAAATAAAAACAATTTTTAATATCATCATTCTCACTCTCACTTCCCTATTGATTATTATTCATGGGGAGAATTTTGGTGTGTGTTTAGCAAACATCAATAGCGCGCTGTCAAGTAGCATGAGTCACTCTCCTGCCATCGACGTCATAGAGCTCCCACTTCTCACAATAGACGCTTTAAAAAAAAAAAGAAGAAAACATTGGGGACCTAACGTTGGCTGGCAAACTGATAGTAGGATAAAATCTAACCTCCTTTGTAGGGTAGCACACGCTCAGTGCAAACATGAATATTAAAAGTACGTAGTGAGGCCGAGCTGAGATCATAGAAATGATTTGAGGTCACAGTCTTGACATGTTGAGCATTTGAAAAGAATGAAAAGGCGACGTGCCGTAATTAATATTCAGCTTTGTCTGAGGGAGCTCTGTTTCAAAGGTCTCTGTAGTAGAACAAATGACTCAACTTGTTAACAAGTTGTTGGTGGAGAAGAAAAACTTACTGCGAGAAAGACAACATAAGTCAGAAAATGGATAATGTGCATAGAACATAAAATACAATTTAGAAAAATGTGCAAAACTGAAAAAAATTGGGCCTGAGAAGGGAAAATAAATCTTAAATATGTTCTTAAAATTGAAAAAGTATCTGGGGACAAAACAACAAAGAAATCTTGGAAAAAAAAACAGAGAATCAATTTTAAAAATGTGGGAAAAATCAGGAGAAAATAAGGAAAAAAAATCTGTACTATCAGTAAACCAAACTTTAAATTTAAAAGTTATTAATTTAAAAAATATGAAAAGCAAAAAAACATTTAAGGAGGAATATAATACTAATCAAATATTCTTTATGATAAATAGAAAAAATACAATGAAATTTAGAAATATCAATACATAGATCTAGATTCACGTAATTTTATTTTGTGCAGCCACTTGCCGAAGCAAAACTGAATAAATTCACCGCATTCTTTTCGGTAAAAAACAAAAAATCACGTCTAATTATGTCACGCTTGAGTGGTTCGCTTCGTTAAGCTCATTTACATGTGGAAAAATGAGTGCATTTACATTCTGAAACTCGGTCAGTTGTTATCTAAGAGGTGGCTCTGCCATGTCATTTATTATTTTTAGTCACTGGGGAGTCGAGTGCATGCGGTGAGCACTAGGAACAGCCCCGATGGTGCATTCAAGGTGGCCTTCTTTTCATACCGATGTACTCGTCTACTACCTGAGGCCATTTGCAGCACTTGGCGTGTCGCGCTATCGAGACTTATTAGGGCACGAACGTGATTGGCTGGCGGAAGAGAAGCGGATAATTGCGGATACCTCTCCCCCGCCTCGCAGTGTTGACTGTCAAATCTAAACAGTTTTTTTTCCCCAGTTATGAATTGCTCATGAGTTTGTTTGCCAGCCAAACATCTGAGTGTGTATTAGCTCAAACGCTTTTGCAGTTGTTTGAACAGATACGCTAACTGCCTGTGCTCTTATCTCGCCATGAAGGAGTCATCGTTTGTTTGGCTGACTTATCTACACCAACACGACAGAAATATTTGCTTTGCCAACCTCAATGTTTATCATTTCTTCAACCAGAATTTATGCTAGCATGATATCTGCTTTTAAAAATATAGAACCTATGCACAGAAAGTGTTCCCCACTTCCTGAGATCCACATTAGAACCAAAAAAAAGTCATTACCATTAAAGGACTTAATAGTCGTCTTCAAGGAAGAGGTGGGCATTTATTGCTGTGAGTAAAACAAGAAATAGCGCTGAAAGCTTGTCAATTAAGAAATCCGGCAAAATCAATTCAGCTCTTTACGCCGTTCATGCTGAGATGAGCGGAATCATATTAATATTCCTGACAACAATGAGAGACACTGTCAAACTCCAAATGTATTGAATCCAAATTATACCCGAGTCAAAATGGACGTGTCATAAAGGACTAAAAACAAAGCAGCTTTTCTAAAAGTTTTGAATCCACTTAATTGTGAGTATTGGAACGTGATAGAAGTCAGGAAATTAGTTGTACGTCTAACACAACATAAACGAAAAAGTCACTAAAATTGAACAGGAAGTCAGCCATTTTGCTTTAAAAAAAATCCCTCAAATAAAAGCAGGTGTGCGGCACTCGTATTAGATCTCATTAGATGGTGTCCCTAATGTCGTGACCGGTGAGTGTAAACACACTGTGTCATTTTGCCGCTTGGCTAAATATTAGCGCGGCTAAACCCGTGCCTCCCTCTGAGCCTCGTTCCCCTGCTGCAGGTGCTAATTCCACCCACCCTCAACACAATAATGCTAATTAGCGCGCAGATGGAGACACGTCACACACACACGCATGGCCTGACCTTTTCTATTGTCACCTGGCGCTCGTGTAAATCTGATTTGCTTTATTAAATTAAAAAAGTGTAAACCTCCTGACTCGAGTGTATCAGGAGCCATCTTGTGGAGGAGATTGGGAGACAATTGATTGACACTTTAGGAGAAGAGAGCAGAAAGTGAATTACACTGAGGCCCATCAGGCAATAATTCCGCACACACACACCAAGGTTATAGTTGAGCTTTTTATTTGAATTCCCCTGCAGCACCAAGGGATAGAGTTTGCATTATTATGATTACACTTAATTACTAGTCCTCCAAAAGTGTCCCCACGTGTACGTCCTCAGCATTACTGTCACATTCCTGGCAGGCGGATGTATGAATTTATTACGACTCATAAAGTTTGACATTGTTTTGCACTGAGACGCTGCTGGATGTAAAATAATGCGACGTCAGCGCTATACTGTATGTATAGAAAGAGGATATTTGTAGAGGTACCGTATTTTCCAGACTATAAGGTGCACCGGACTATAAGGCGCACCTTCAATGAATGGCCCATTTTAAAACTTTGTCCTAGTATAAGGCGCACCGGACTATAAGGCGCACCATTAATGCATTATGTCAGATTTTTAATCCAAATCAAATCATTCTCTATTTTATCTTTTTTATTTCAATTTCAGACGGCCACTTATGATTGATTTCATGACACAATGCTTCGGGCTAGTTTAAATTTAGGAATTTGGTCCCACCGGACTATAAGGCTTTTGAGAAAATTTTAGGTTTTTAAATGCGCCTTATAGTCTGGAATATACGGTATTTATTAATAGTTGGCCATTAAAGAACTAGTCTAAACAAAATCCGCAATTAGAAATTAATCCGAAAAATCCAACCAGTTCGGATGCGATGTTAAATTTCGTAAGCTTCTCAACCATGAGTGAATAAAAAAAAAAAAAAATCCTAAAAAGAACATGGAGTCTTCTATTTTGATTTCAAGTGGCCAATTTGAAGAGGAAATTGATTTAAAAAAAAAAACTTGTCAAAGATTCCACTTGCTACCAAATCTGAACGACAGACTGTACAGATACTAAAATGTGAGCTGACTCACAGTTTCATTCAATATTGTTAGTGATTTGATTTGGAATTAAAATCTATTTAAAGCCCGAAATGACGTCAAAGCCATGACTGATAAAAATCAGACAAGTTAAACGCGGGTGTAACGTTTTTATTTTTCAATCACGCCGCTTGTTGCTCCTTTGTCGTCCGCTCGTTTATCCGCATGACGCATCCTAATGGTGCAATTACGCTCCTGCTTATATTCGCCGTCTCCTCGACGCAACTCGAACACATCCGAACCTCGCAGAGAACTTTAATATAACGACGGCGCTACCACGTAAAGGTTCAGAGGTGATCTTGTTAAATTCCGTCATACACGAGCGGCTTTGTAAAAAAGTCCCATGAATCGGAATTCGACATCAGATTATATGGAATGCTTTGTTCCTCGCAAAGCGGCGACATCCTGCCTTTTGAAGCCCACCGCTTTAATAAAAAAAAGGTGGTGAACTCTTGAGCTCGCAAGTCAAATCAATCTGGTTGCGGAGGGCTTCATTACCGGGGTCAGCCAGGAGCTCAGCCATCAGCCGTCTAATATCGCCGTGATCCTCTCCTCTCTTTTCTTACCTAATTGAATTCCAGCGCAGACGTGCCCCTCAGCCGCAGATTTATCGTATCCTGGAATTGGACGAGAGGCTCTCTCTAGCAAAGGACGTGCGCCGAACGTTTAATCCTCATCCTAGTGATCTGTGCCCGGACCGGGGTGGCCTTTCAAAGTCGCATGATTGGGAGTCGCTCTAGTAGTCATCGCTATCCTTTTTTTTTCTCCCCCCCCAACAGGCGTCATAAAAAAGTAATCAGTTTTTTTTTTCCACCACCTTTGCAGTGTGTGGTCCACCTGAAGATATGGAAGGTTTACTGTCAAGGAAGAATTAAACGGGAAAATTGGAGTTCAATCTATTCTGGGATTTGTCCATATTTTGGACACAATACTTAATTCGATATTAACCAAATGAGTCCAAAATGACTTCTTCATCTCTGAAGTTTTTGGAGCCATCATGGTCTTTTAAAATTGTGCAAGATCAAGAGTCGAGGGTTTGGACATTGACGTTCATATTCTAGTTGGAAATCGAAAGACGGCATGAATTTTTGAAAATCCTGTATGCTTGAAATTCACCTCAAGCTACTAAAACATGACATCAGATAGAAGCTTTTGGACCGACATCATTCTTGAAACATTCATGCAACCCTAAAAAGTTGCCAAAAAACAAAATGGCACCTTGCAAAACCTGAACGGAGACACCTTTGATGTTTTATGGAACATCAACTGGAGGATTTACAGCGAATACATACAAAGACTTCAAACCTGAACGAAAGTCCATCCGTCGCATTTGCATGCGCTACGACTTATCTGGCCAACATCCAGCAGATCTCGCCGATCACTTATTTGATTAAACACGATCGTACTCAGCAGGGAGTCGACTTACAAGAAGTGCTGATGGCAAAGGGGGGAAAAAAAGGCCTCATGAATCTTGCAGTACGCGGTCAGAAGGGCGTGTTCCTTCGAAAACCCATAAATATATATTTTTTTTTTGCTCCATGTTCTTTTATTGATTGTTTGGGGAGATCCGAAGGAGAAAATAAGCCACGGGTTTGTTTTCATCATTGATTCCACTTGATCACATCTGCGGTGTTGTTTTTCACTTGAAAAAACACCATTTTGCTTTGATCTGATGATTGACAGGGCGGCAATTTAACTAACTATTAATGACAACGGTTACGAGGTGGAAGCTTCTGTTGGGTGTTTTGTTCCGGCTCAGCGGTTCAAATGAATATTTGAGCTGACAAAAGACTTGAGTGGCACGATTAGGATACATGCTATGGTAACATCGGATATCAATGCTCACTTGTGATGATAATCAAATGCATGCACGGCGAAGAAAAAGGTGTTCCACGTGAGATTGATTTTTTGCGTGAATTTTTTTAATGTGATTCGACTGTATTTTGTCCTCCAGTTCTGTGATTCTCTAAAGACTTCGCATCTAAAGTGGTTTTGATGTCGAGCCGGCGGCCACGGCAGAATATTTGACAGCTAACATTTGACTTGGCTGCCCAAAAACATATGCTGAACAAAGACGAATGGAATTACATCACAAAAAAATATAATATAAATATAATAATATAAAATATAAATTATTACATCACAAAAAATAACGCCCTCCCTGCATTCTTTAATGTGATTTAAGACTTTTAAAATAAAAATAAAAAAAAGCTTGAATTTAAAAAAAATAGATAAATAATAAGGCTTAATAATAATGGCGCCTATTCTCTGATTTGGGGTGAGCCACCTTTTTAACTACACCTAGCGGTCACGTGTCAGTTCCTCACTTAGCTTTAGCGTTAGCATAAACAAATGAGCCATTTCAAAAGCTCCCGAGCTCATGTTGTATAAGACCCGGCCACATGTCATGGGGGTTCGACAGCGCTGATATATTCCGCTCATTACGCGGCGCAGATGGAAGCGTACGTCGTTGCCAGTGACAATCGGCGATGTGTGCGAAGCTCCCGCGACGACACGCCTCGGCGGCTCCAGGCCCGACGGCTGCCTCTTTGAATCCAGAGAGGATCATAGCCGCAGTGGCACTTGGCAAAATGGCTCTCTAATTATAGTCATTTTCGCTTTGTCCACACATGCTCACGATTCACTCATGTGTGAGGAAGTGATACCTTTTCCGCAACACGCGGTCGGAACATTCCCTTCCCCTGCCAGATTTCGTCTGCCCTTACAATCATTGGGGACTCGGGGGTGTGCTTTGGCGGTGACTCGGAACCACGCGGGGGTGGCGTCGTGGGGGCATCCGCGAATATCATCAGCTGTGTGAAAACACTCTGAACCAACACGTCCGGAATAACGTTGCCACACCGGGCGAGGGTTTCATTTGACTTGGTCGCATGGATGAATAGGTTGCTTTACAGCAGCGGCCATTCCATAAATGTTTAAACCGCTATCCAATACGCTAACCCTACACGGAAGGCTAAGCTAACCGCTACTTATGACTTGTATTTGATCTCATTAGCTTGCGTTTCTAATGCTAATGTTGTGGCCTGATTAAAAAGGGCATGATTAAATTCTGAACATGCGGCCTCCATAGCTGCGCTTTCTGAAGTGCTTTCGTAAACCCTGCGTGAACTTTTCCAAGTGGAGGATAGAAGCGTGGTGGCGTCGCAGCGCCACGCACGGCTCGTTTAATCCGTCGCCTTTTGCTCTTGTGCGCTTGACGAAATGTCAACAAGAGGAAGTTGTTGCATTTTTTTTTTTTTTGTATGTCTGGCGTCAGGTGTCCTTCTCGATTGGAGTATACTCGAACCCATCCTCAGGAAAATTGAAATATATATATTTTTTGCTCCGATATGACCAGTGTTTCCCTTTCGGGACTATACCAGTGATGTGGCCAACAAATGAAGCCTAAAAATCACAAACTGACTTTCAAAAATAATCCTTATCATATCATTGTCAATATTCTGAGTGCATTCATGACTTTCACCAAAATATTATTTACCCAAGTATCTGTGCTTCAACTTGGCTACAGACGTTTGCCACCTCTGGAATAGACAAGGCTCATTTTTCAGGCGTCCTCATTAATCTTCATCCGCTGTTTATCCCGCAGTGCTGCTGTGCCGCACAATCGCTCTTAATACAACAGTCGTTTGAATGTCGCCTGTCACTTTAAGATGGCAATCAAATCCCCCAGCTTGCAAAGGCTCATCTTCACATTATCAATGACTGATTGGGTAAATTTAGTTTGTTTGGTGCTTGGAGTAGCAGAACAACAGTGAAAACTATTTGTGTCATGTTTCCCATCGCGAGAATGAATCTGCTTGTTTGTTATCGAGCACGAAGACAAAACAACCGTGTAAGTTTGGAGTGTTAGCCAAGGTTCTATTTATTTGTGTGTGGTACTGTAATGATTTCTCAGATATATTTCTTATAAGCATCCATTATGTTTCAGCACATGTATGTGGCCACCCCACTAAAATATTTCTAGCTATCACCCTGAAATTACCGTCTTTCTATTTATAGTACAATTCCGGTTTGAAGCAACAGATGGCCAACTCTACCACCGCAGTGACCGTAATGTAAAATCAATTTGTACGATTCCATCGGCACACCCAAGTCGAGGGTTATCAGCATCCTTTTCCACGTTTTCACTTTTGCGAAAACCCTTCACAGAAACACCAGCACGTGTGGCGGGAGAGACAAAAAAAAAAACAAGACTATCTGATTGATGTCGGCGTGCGCTTTAATCTAACGGAGTGCTACTCTGACCCGCCACGTTCCTCGTCTGGAGTGTTTGGCCCGACGCGAGGCAAGGCGAGATCAATAGCCCGGGAACACACCAGAGACATTGTGTTTTATTAAACATTTTCCCATTAAGGTGGCAGCAGCGGTGCTGTACATCATTCCGATACAGTCGTAAATCACGCCGACAGCGGAAGGGAAAAGTATGTACGCAATCGCAAGGGGGGGAAAAAAACAAACTCATAAGTATTTATTTTAAGCCACAGGTTGTGCCTCCGGTGTGTTAAATACATTTATGCCACTAAAATAGTTCGAATGAATGGTTTTTATGATTTTCCATTCAGAAGAATGGATATATATTCTGAAAAAAAAATCTATCTATCTATCTATCTATCTATCTATCTATCTATCTATCTATCTATCTATCTATCTATCTATCTATCTATCTATCTATCTATCTATCTATCTATCTATCTATCTATCTATCTATCTATCTATCTATCTATCTATCTATCTATCTATCTATCTATCTATCTATCTATCTATCTATCTATCTATCTATCTATCTATCTATCTATCTATCTATCTATCTATCTATCTATCTATCTATCTATCTATCTATCTATCTATCTATCTATCTATCTATCTATCTATCTATCTATCTATCTATCTATCTATCTATCTATCTATCTATCTATCTATCTATCTATCTATCTATCTATCTATCTATCTATCTATCTATCTATCTATCTATCTATCTATCTATCTATCTATCTATCATCTATCTATCATCTATCTATCATCTATCTATCATCTATCTATCATCTATCTATCATCTATCTATCTATCTATCTATCTATCTATCTATCTATCTATCTATCTATCTATCTATCTATCTATCTATCTATCTATCTATCTATCTATCTATCTATCTATCTATCTATCTATCTATCTATCTATCTATCTATCTATCTATCTATCTATCTATCTATCTATCTATCTATCTATCTATCTATCTATCTATCTATCTATCTCAGTGATAAATTAATAAAATAAAAAATTTAATAAAAAAATAAATTAATTAAATATTAATTCTATAATATCAATATCTATCTATCTATCTATCTATCTATCTATCTATCTATCTATCTATCTATCTATCTATCTATCTATCTATCTATCTATCTATCTATCTATCTATCTATCTATCTATCTATCTATCTATCTATCTATCTATCTATCTATCTATCTATCTATCTATCTATCTATCTATCTATCTATCTATCTATCTATCTATCTATCTATCTATCTATCTATCTATCTATCTATCTATCTATCTATCTATCTATCTATCTATCTATCTATCTATCTATCTATCTATCTATCTATCTATCTATCTATCTATCTCAGTGATAAATTAATAAAATAAAAAATTTAATAAAACAATAAATAAATTAAATATTAATTCTATAATATCAATATCTATCTATCTATCTATCTATCTATCTATCTATCTATCTATCTATCTATCTATCTATCTATCTATCTATCTATCTATCTATCTATCTATCTATCTATCTATCTATCTATCTATCTATCTATCTATCTATCTATCTATCTATCTATCTATCTATCTATCTATCTATCTATCTATCTATCTATCTATCTATCTATCTATCTATCTATCTATCTATCTATCTATCTATCTATCTATCTATCTATCTATCTATCTATCTATCTATCTATCTATCTATCTATCTATCTATCTATCTATCTATCTATCTATCTATCTATCTATCTATCTATCTATCTATCTATCTATCTATCTATCTATCTATCTATCTATCTATCTATCTATCTATCTATCTATCTATCTATCTATCTATCTATCTATCTATCTATCTATCTATCTATAAATATATATAAATATATAAATATATTTAGCCCCAAAAATATATTTAGGGATACTTGTCTGGTTGAATTTAGCAGTTGACCAATATGTATTGTTTGCGTGGTGGTGGCATCACGTTGCAGGGCCCGGGGCCGCCACAACACAACAGATGGCCCTCGCCGGGGTGGAATCTGTTACTGTTTGTTCGTGGGGCGTTCTCCTCTAGCGATTTTGCCACCCGGTTTAGGTTTGAGCCAATGGCGAGCTCATAAAACAGAAGGCTGTAAAACCATACATATGCTCATATGTCAGGCAACAGTGTCTACATACCAAATCCAAATCGATAGATTAGCTGTTTCGTTCACCGCACCAAAGTCTCCAATTGGCTGCCGTTTTCTCACGACTATTTGTCACCTTTTGAATAAAATTGCAACATTTGAGGATACACAGCTTAAAATGACACAAATAATAAGCACAAATTTGCTTTGCTCAGTGTACTCCTCCACAATTTGCTTGCAGGGCTATTGTAACATGTAAGGATCTTGAAGAAGAAAAAAAAATAGTCACTTTTGTCACATTCAATTTCCAACCTTGCTGGGATAGAGGGAATTATGAAGGAATAGTAGATTGAATCGCAGCATCATTGTCAATCATGAGCATATTTTGTATTGTATTTTTTTTTCCACAAGCTTCAAATCCACCAAGCGCATTCAGCGCGACGCCAACAATCAGCGGAATCAGATTGCAGTTCACGGGGAGCCGTCGCCTGCCTCCATCTATTTGTTGTTTTGTTGACGAAAAGTGGAGTCAGTGGAGGCTGTGCTAAATTATAGATTTACATTATATATTCTTTTCATATCGCTCTATTACATCAATATTTTATTTGGCAACAGTGTTCAGGCACTCTCAGGCAAATGTAGCAAAAATGAGCTCCCAAATTAGGAGGCAGAAGAAAATAAAAGATTTAAATGTCGGCTTTTTATGTGAAAAGAGAAAAGGTACCAAGGCATGAAAAGCCCGAGTCTCAAAATTGCTGCCCATTGAGGTACAGAAGGATACGCGGCAAAAAAAGTCAATTATACAAACACACTTTTTCTTCAGACCGCTACAAGTAGTCAACTATTGAGTATACCGATACCAAATAACTGATACCATTTGTGCCTTTGTGAAAACTAACAAAGAAACATGCTAACTTGTGCTTTAGCGTTGTAGTGCGCACATCTTTGCTCACATTTTCTTGCCCTTGGGCTCCTCTTGAATTTAATTACATTGTCATTGTGACATTTGAGGATACACAACTAGAAGTAGCAAACACACTTGGTAATATTGGCCGTTGTCTGTATTTTGCTACATTTTGACCACCTTGATCTTCTCCTGATAAAATTTCTCCTGAGTCTTGACCAGCAGAAGTGAATAATGCCTGTCGTGTATTTATTTTGACCTTTTCTATAGCCTAACCAGCGTTGTCTGTTACATGACCTTATGATATTTCAAAAGGGAAAAAAAAGAAATGTAAAAGATATATTGACGATTATTTGAGATTGAAAGAATATTTCATTACGATTTGTTGTGTGTTTAATAAAAGAAAAAAAAGTGTTTGTTTTGAGCATCTGTCCCGAAAATATCTGATTATTGTAATATTTGGATTATTTCTACCAAATGCGTGGTCAGTATTAGGTACCCCCTTGAAGACCACATCAGAGATATACAAATATGTTTCTAGCGTGTGATCTTGCTGAGCAACACAATGTCGCTCATCGCCGTGCACGCTATTATGTTGCCATGGTAACAAACGCAGCCTGTGACTAAGCGGAGGCTTTTTGCAAGAATGACATAAATGACTAACCTGCTCTCGCTAAATGCCGCAGACGGAAAGACGCTAATTAGTCTGTCCAGTTTTACACCGGCAGCGTTAGGTCGATTTAAGAGTTATTCATCGACAATGTGGTTATAATTAGTGTTTGCAGTTAGCTTAGCATAGCTAATATTTCAAGTGGGGAACATGTTATTGACACATTGCTGTTGCTAGAAGAAAAAAGAGGTGTCCTTGCTTTAAGATGTCCGGCATGGGTCCCAATGTCGCCCTCACATGATGATGATGATGATGATGGAGATGGAACTGCACACAATCCGGCAGTAATGGTCCTGAGCCGTGCTGGAATTGGATTCAGTTGAAGGATTGCCAAAGGACAGCATGGCGTGCCACACAATGCAGTGCACGACCTCGTTCACAAAAGCGTCACAGAGGCTCAATGTGACTTGTCGGTCATCTTCTCCCCTCTAGACTGTCGCCTGACAAAAAGTAGATATTGTACAGACACAATGATTTTTTCTTTTTCGGAAAACAGATGTAATGGTGTTGTAAAAGTCTCGAAATATTCAGTACAGGACAGGATACACCACAATCTTTCACAACAAAGTGTAAAGAAGAATAAGTGGAGGGTGAGTTGATAGAATATTGGTTGGCACGGCCATGATTGGTTGACTGTACTGCCAGAATAACAAATCTTGGTGGAAGTAGTGTATTGTAGTTTGCTGTGTTCACACCCACAACGGCGCAGGTACGAAAATACTAATACAGAGTAAAGGGGAATTTTGTTGCATTTTGTGTTGCCTTTTTTGTTTTGGCTTTCATTGGTTGGTGACATGTAAGAAAAGAGCATTTTTTGTTATTTTCAGGTGGCGCCAGTTAACATCGAAACAAAGCAATTAGGCCGCGTGCCACTTTTCCCCGACCGGTCTGTGTTTGGATCGATGGAAAATGAGCAACAAACAAACACTTATTTTGTTTCTCCCCGAAATCTAATTTCATAGCGGCTTGACATTTTTGTCGGAGGCGGGGGCTGGCATTAGCCCGTCAGTCTAGCATCAACAGATTAACTTTGCTGACTGCTTTTTGTGCAATTATATTTATCGTAGACCGGCAGAGAGCATCCTGTCGCCAGGTTTTCCGATAATTGCAATTCAAATGTTTATGGATTTTTAAGCACCGCTTACTTTTCTTTTGTAGTTTGTTTAATCATCCGTTTTGTTCTATTTTTCTCCACAGACACATTGAGAACTGGACGGGATTGCAGACTTTACGGGATGTGGACATGGAACTCTACACTGGGCTGCAGAGACTGTAAGTGTTCCGGCAACATCCACGGCCATTTCTCAATGGCTACCTGCCCACCTCTTCCTCCCGTCCGTCTTTTCCTTTTTTCTCCACCGCCCTTTCAAAACTCGGAGCAGGCCTTTCTCCCCTGATCCCGCTGATCCCTCATCAGGGAGGCCAAGTGTAATATCTCCAGCAGCAAATTAGCATTTTTCTCATTACCGCCCGACTCCATGAGGGTGGGGGGGTGATCGGCGAGGGAGGCGGGCGAGGGCGAGGGGGTGGGCCGCGCCCACGTAACATTCCCGTAGCCCGGTATGACACTCATTATTCCACATTTCAATAAGGACAATATGAGAAGCGATCATTCATGAAAAACGTCGGATTGTTAAATATGCCGGAGAGTGGTGCGCTAATGAAAGAGGTGCTGCGCATGTTCCTGTTGACGCTTTAATTGCGAATAAATTAAAATGAAAGATCCACTAGAGTGCCTCAATATGGTGATCAAGACGACGGTCGTTCTTGAACTTTGCTATCACTTAGTCGCCAAACTTTTTTCGTTTCAAATCAGCCACGTTGTTAATCACATACTAACTTGACTATGTATTATAATTCGTTTTTTATTTTAATTTATCTAGGTAAGGTGATTAACAGTTTCATATTTACAAGACAGCAGAGTAAAAACGACTAAATTAAAAAAACAATACAAATACCAAGACAATAAGTAAAGTTCGTAAAACACAAGGTGATGATGTCAGCGTAAGACAACTTTGATTACAGCTGAACTTCAATTGGGAGGTGACTTTACGCTGAGCGGAGTTACATTTGGAATTCAAATTGGATTTAGATGAGGCAGAACTGTACCGACTCGCCGCAGTGGATCCTCCTGCGAGTGAGCAAGAGCGTGTCACAATGTAGCCGCCACATAATTTTTATCTGTACGAGACACGGCTTCATTTTCGACGAAAGGAAGCCGTATGAAACAAAGGAACGAAAATGAAGATTGTCTTCATGAAAACAGAAATGTTCATATATATATTTATATATTTGAATGACGCAAAATAACATTTTCTCGAATACATTTGTTTCAGATGTAATTATTTTCTGTCTAAAAATTTCATTTGGTGTTCAAAAAGTCTTATTTCAAACTTGAGTCTTGAAAAACAAGGGGTCGTCTTATAATCAGGGTCGTCTTTTATTCGGGCCAATACGGTATATAATGTTCGCAAAAATTTGTCGTTTGTTGAACTACTGGAATAAAGAAAAAAAGAGTACAGAAAGAATTGTCTCGGTTGTTGACAAAAATACGTCCATTAGGCTGGTCGGTTATTAATTGTCTTTGATGTATACTAAAATGTTTGTTGTTTTATTTTGAAGTTCGGATAATGTCATTGAAGTACATCTAAAGCACAACCTGAGTTTAATTACCTCAACAAAAACTGCCTTTGATAAATAAATACATTTTTCAAAGGTAAACTGAGAGTTTGTGCCAGAATGCATCTGCTTCCATTTTTTCTTTTTTTTTGGGTGGCGGAGTTACATAATTTCCGAATAAACACTTGCACACGCACTAGCGCACACAAAAAAGGAAATGAAAAGAATTGGAAACAATAGTTGTGTTCACCCACGCTGCAGCCTTTGCTCACACATTCATTCTTTTTTTTTTTTCCATTACAGCACCATCATGAATTGCAACCTGAAGGTGATCCAGCCCCGAGCCTTTGCTCAGAATCCACACCTACGCTATATGTGAGTAAATTTCTTGTCTAATGTGTCTTCCTGTATACAAAGAGTGGGCTTAGTGCCTCCTATACGCCCGAGAAAACCGACCCGGGTGTCAAACCTAAAGCCCAGAGACCAAATCGGACCCACCGTGTGATTTTACAGCTAAATCAAATCATGGCTTCCGATTTTCCGCTACAATTTAACCCCAAAGGTTTGCTCACCCCTTCTCCTCCGTGACTTGTACACAAAATAACGTTATTGATCGAACATGGCTTTAGGGCCCCACGATATAAAACGGACCGGGCTGAATGGAGGCAGCGCCATTACCGCGTCCGAACGGCACCTGTCGCAAATGAGACATTCTTTATTTGCCTTGGATAATTGGATTCCTATCAGCGCTGCCTCAACATAGCGACGAAGACGACGCGCTTCCATTTAACCGTCCACTCTCTAAATGGACTATTTGTCTGGCAGGGCCGAGCGGCGCGGCGCAGAAGAGCAAAGTCATTTCTTTAACAAAAGACTGACGTCTTAGCGTATGACAGCCTGTTATCGCGCTGTTATTTTCCACGAATAAGCATGACCCGAGGAACTCGGTCACAGTATTTTACCTGAGCAAGCTGCCATTTTGTGCTTTCGGCAACTGAATGTAATATGGACTCTCTGAGTGAAGGACCTTACTCATGTAGAGCATGGGTTGTCAACCAGCGGTCCCCGGCCCCCGTGTGGTCAGGTGGTTCGTGAAAGTGGAAAATAATTGTAACATTTTTAAAAATAAAATCGATTTTTTATTTATACTTGATTATTTTCCCAACTAATTTTCGGAATCTTTTCTCCATCCAAATTATGTCAAACATAGCTGAGATTCCAAAACTAGACATACCGATACAAATAAATAGCCTGTCCAAATAATAGTTTATTCTCCTTCGTTGCAAAATAAAATATTCCATCAAAGCAATGGTCCTTAAATTGCTTCTTGGTTATAATGGTGGTCCCTTAGACAAAACCAGTTTGGTCCAATTTCTAAAAAGAATGAAATTGCTAACATGCATGCTAGTTCTTGGATGTTTACAAACTCTCAAATTCTCAATCGGCTTTGAAGTTTGTGAAAACAACAATGTTAGGATTAAAGTGCATCTCCAATTGTCAGTCCAATGATTGAGTCTGGCGTGTAAACTCGCCTCTTTCCCAGCATGCTCCATTTGAGCTTTCCTCATCCCTGCCCGTGTAAAGAGTATGTTTACTAGGGGCAACTTTGGAGGAAATAACTTGTAATGGCAACATTAAAGTAAATGCAGCAATGCAAGACTCGACTGACCCGTCGGATTTACCAGGTGATCTCACGGCTCATCTTGTGTATGTGTGCGTTTGTCCACTTTATCGGGAACGCCTAATCAAAATCGTCCGTGTTTAATGAAACATATTAATCTTCCATCCACTTTTATTTTCTTGCTAAATTTTTAGCCAAAGCAAATCAAGTGAAGCTTCTGTGGTGTAATTACGGAAGAGCGTTGACGTCTCTTACCGCCGATCAGTGCTAACTAATTAGCAGCAGCGCTTATTATTGGCAATTGTAAGAGCAATAAAGATGGCGAATGATTATTCTTCACAATTGTATCCACTCACTTGTTGTGGTTTGAGTATGTAGAGGCATAAAAAAGTATAATAATATAAAATAAAATCATGAAAATAATCTGCTTTTGGATAAAATGTGTCTCCTTACAACAGAATACTGAGATTTTTTTTTTTTTTTTTTAGAATGGACAATTAGCGGAGTTAATGTGTTTGTGCCAAAATAATAGTTTTATGTGTCTTCCCTGAATGGAAATTTTTAAAATTTCCTGTATTGTTTCAGAAGTTTTCAAGTTCCCCCATTGTGAGATTTATGAAGTTTATCTCATTTAATCTGTCCTCAGTTGCTGTTTTCAGACATGCTGCAACAGAAAAGAAAATGTGAAATTGTCATGAAATATTCAACATTTTATGATAAAATACAGAGCAAGATTAAATTAAATCACCCTGTGCAATACAGGCCAAATCAAAAGCAGTCTAGCGCAAAGCAGAAGAATTAAAAAGAATTTAATGAGGCCAGTTGATCATTTACATTCGCGAGGGATCAAAACAGCATACTGACTTTGTGATTGCATCCAACACGACCTCAACTTGTGATGAAGAGAGTCCCCATGAGAAAAGCACCAGCTGGGCCTCTGATTCGGACATCAGTCAGGTCGCCTTTATCGCATAATGATTAATATCGTTTGAGATCATCATTGGCGTCATCATACGTCTTGCCTGTCCGCCTGAGACTCAATGGTGAGACTGACATCGACGATGTCTGCGATTGTTTTTTTTTTTTTAATTAAAACAAATTGTAAATGTCATATTTAATGACAGTATGATAATGGATTGGCCGCGGAAAATCCGATGTTACTAATCTCTGTCAATCGTGACCCCGTGAAGCCCTTTGGCTCTTTTGTGATTAGTGCTACACAAATAAACTCCACTTGATGTCGTTAAAGACACAAGCTCAGCTATATTTACTTCTACAAGTCAACTTTTCTCTAAAGTGTTTGCCTTCTTAATGGCTGTTGGCTAAATGAGTTTGCTTTACAATGACAGCTCTAAAATCAACTTGATTACCGGGCGAGTGAAAGCGAACTTAATTTCCAGCAGCGCGTAAAAGAGATGAACTTAACCCTTCGCCGGCTGACCGCCATTAAAGTCGAATGTATGAGGGGCCGCCGCTCGACGTACGCTTTACACCGCCGCCTGAATATTTGATCAGGAATGAGATGCAAACATGACACGAGCAGATTGATACGCTATTGTTTGTTCTTGACGCAGATGATTAAAGTCGGTACACAGAAAGATCTGTGCAGCCGAGCGGCACCCGAGAATCCTAGCACAAGTTTATCTTGATTTAATTGGCTTTTTAATTACCTCTCATTTTTATTCTATGCTCCTTCTATGCAGCCCCGTTTCTATTTTTCTGCAGTCTTTTCCAATTGTAGTTAATTTCCATGTAACGGAACCCGTAATTTTCCACCGTTGGGTCGTGCATAAATCGGCTAGAACAAAATTATCTTTGGTTTATTTAGTTGTTTTCTTTTTAATTGTATACTAAGACTGTATTTACTGTAATTAAGAAATTATTTAAATAAAAATTATATTATATATTTATATATTTGTTTAAATTAAAAAAATCCTTTTTTTTTTTTTTTTTTACTATCTTTCATTGCCCTATGCCGCCTTTTCTATACTCCAACAGTAGTTTCCATTCCATTTACCCGGAAACGTAATTAATTCATGTTCCTACATAGATGTTTCCCTTGTTCAAGTCAGCTTTTTTCCATGATCTCGCACACTTGTTCCATCCTTCTCCATAGCCTTTCACCACATAACACGCTGATAGCAGGGACGACAAACACGTTAGCATAGCAACCCCTGGCGGGTACATCTAGCCACCATAACGTGGATTGAATATGTACCAATGCGGTGTAAAAGTCTATAATGTGGACTTAACGGTGTCCTCAGCTCATGGTTTCCACAGATGCCAGTGTTTAGACGCACCTAATGAACGCAGTTAGCTTAATTAGCCGAGTGTAGTGTCTAATTAACGCACCGGTTTGACAATGCACTCTTGTGCACTTATCCCCGGCATTTTAATTTTCCCATTTTTAGCGCAGTTCTTCCGGCAAAAATAGTATACGCTTGTTTGGGGGCTGGTTCTGACGGTAGGTGTGAACAGATGTTTATTTAGCACGCTAGGTGAATGGACTAGCAACATTGAGGAGGAGAGTTGCCCCGATGGGGATGCTTGGAATGCTTTAAAAAGTCACACTGCTGCTTTTAGTGTTTATAGGACAAATGAGTGACACCGATCATCAACAACTCAATCATCAAGAGTCACATGACCAACAAACCACTCATGCTACGTAATAACGAACACACCGTCGTCGTCTGTCACGCTACGTTACGGTAATGTTCCGTGTCGCTCCGAATGCAAGGCCTTCAACAAAAGAGGTGTCGGCGGTGAGGTCTCGGGCTTTGGAGTCTTCTCCGCCACTTCTCCGGTTTGGTCTTTGTCCCGCCTGTGTCAAATTAAAGGTCAGATGGCTGGATGGCTGGGCGACTCTTTATTCTAATGTGACTGAGCGAGAGAATGAATGTGAAGGGAGTGTTGTCACGGGGGAGCGCAAAAGGTCAGTCTCCGTTGGGCGGTCGGGTGCAGGGAGAGGCTCTCATTAAAACCCACCAGGCAACATTTTCTTATTGCTAAATGTCACTTTCATTCTCGGGTCAGCTGGCCAGCCAAAGAACACCTTTAATTAGGAATAAAATGACTCTGTTTACCTTGTCAAGACTGTGGCAGATCTCCCTGCAGGAAGATGGGCGACTATGTTTTGGTTTGGCTAATGTGTCGTTATATCAGCTTTTTAATTCTTTTTAATGGCTTCACTATGATTTTTATGTTATTATATTATTTTATATTATATTTATTTGTATATATTATATTATATTATATTATATTATATTATATTATATTATATTATATTATATTATATTATATTATATTATATTATATTATATTATATTATATTATATTATATTATATTATATTATATTATATTATATTATATTATATTATATTATATTATATTATATTATATTATATTATATTATATTATATTATATTATATTATATTATATTATATTATATTATATTATATTATATTATATTATATTATATTATATTAACTATGGCCTTAAAAATGAAACTATGTCTGTATTAAGAATGACAACCGTGGTTCGGATGGATGGATGGATGGATGGATGGATGGATGGATGGATGGATGGATGGATGGATGGATGGATGGATGGACACACCACCATTTGATATAATGATTCATACATAGACTGCACTCACACAAACCAAGTGAACATGTGTGTCTGCAGAAGCCATTGGCGTCTCTCCTTTATCGCTTGGTGCGAACTTGCAATGACGAATAGCAAAGTTTGTGTTATTAAATGTTCCTGCTAACCTGGCCTGAGGGTGAGTACGTAAGCGTGTCGAGGTTTGAGTTGAGCAGAGGTTCTAATCAGTGTCGGGCCAAAATAAATGAGTCCACACGCTTTGGGGCATTTCATGAGCAAGTCATTACCGCAGCTCTCTCCGTCCGTGACCGTTTGCGTGTTGGGATTCCAAACTCATGTTTGTGGATCAGATGCACAAACTTTGAAAGCAACTTTGATGCCACGGTAATGAGTCATGCAGTCTATACAGAAGCCAGTCAATCACTGCATGTTTACAAACTCCAAGCTAGCTCGTATTAGCCATTATTTCACCGATTCAACTAATGCTACTATTACTAAAAGTACAATACCACTAAAACAGAGACTCCACTGAGGAGGTCCGAACAAACCTGATTTATTGTGTAAATTCTGATTTGCCAGTATGTAATTTGTTGTGAGTTCATGCATTGTGTTGGTTTTGTTCTTTGAACAAGGTGATATTCATGCACGGCTCATTTTGTACACTGGTAAAAAACATCTATGTCTTGAATTAAAAAAATAATAATAATTCACTAACGAGGGGTTCGGTGAATGTGCATATGAAACTGGTGGGGTTCGGTACCTCCAACAAGGTTAAGAACCACTGGTCTATTACTTTGCGGTCTTCTCAATTAAACAGATAATCGACGTGAAGCTGAATGAATGTTTGAGCAGCTAGCAGCTAGCGAAACTTTAATATTAGCTTACGTGTCTTTGTGAGTTTTGCAGGGACTTTTAGTACCAAGAAAAGCACTGTATACGTAAAATATAATATATTATTATTATTATTATTTTTTAATTATTATTAATATTAATCATTATCATTAGTGGAATTGAATATTGGCATTGTTGCGCTGTTTTTCTTTTACAAATTTCGTCAAAAACATAATCCTTCAAATTTAATAATATAATCTATAATAAAAATATATATAATAATTATCTTTGGCGCTTCTTTCGGTGACCCCACTGTGTTCGTGGGTTGGTTGTGGCAAATGAAGCAAAGAAAAAAAAAAAATCCAAACTTTTTCATTCTTAGAGCACAATGTTGAAACTGCAGATTTTAAATGTTACACAAGATGAGTTGTGGAGTCTTGAAGTTCAAGTCAAAGTCAAGTCTAGTCTTTCGTATATAAAGTCCAAAAATTGTCAACTCATGAACATACGCTATCGAAGACATCGCCTCAGGATTAAATCCGACACATAAATCAAACATCTACTACTTCTCTCCCAGGTGACACGCACACACACAAACACGACCATATCCATCAGTTGATTGCTAAAAGTTAGCGTCAAACACCGCATATATTAACAGCCCTCCTCTTCTCCGGATGCGTAGTGCAAAGCCGCGGCGGGCCAATAGGCCAACGTGGGCTTCGTTAAATGTTTTTCTTTGCGCGGGCGTTATTGAGCGACTTTTCGCTTCTCCAAGAAATGCAGAGCATCTGCTTATCTCCCCTCGTCCTCTCCTCGCTCTATTTAGCCTCTATCCGGAGGAGTTCCTCCTACACACGGGCCGTGCACTTAAAGGAGTGCTGCAGCAACTATTGTGCTCTCCAGCCACCGAAGTAGTGGAAGTAAAATTGATCATTTAGTTACTACGATTGAACCAATTATATTTAAAAAAATATGACAAAATGTAATATATAGATTAAATTGATAATTTCATTACCCTTCATGAACCAATTATATTTTAAAAATGTATATGTGCTGTAATTTGTTTTTATTTTTTATTTGATATCCATTTACCAACTTTACTAAGACTTGAAAAAATATCATAATTTTCTGTATTATAAACAATTCATATCATTTAAATTTACCCCAAAAATCAAAACATATGTAAAATTCTTCATTTTCTTTATATAATTTATAGCACGTATATAGCAATACTTTTCGGATAATCCGACTACCAGGTGATAAATAATGCCCGCACTCCTTTAGGGCAAAAGCAAATAAAGCGGGCTTGCTGACATGCCTGTAAGTTGTATTTGACCCATCCTTGAATCGCCAGCGATTCAGCTGACACCACTCACGCAATTCCTGCCCACCGTGTGGGGGCGATTGCAAAAAGCCGCCGTTCGCTCGGCGGGGTGAAGGTTGTGTGGAGTTGCTTTTCCTCCCTCGGACTACTCGGCTCTCTCAGGGCTGACGCCATGTGACCAGAAATAGATGACGGCAAGGTGAAGGGTACTTCTCCATCTCCCCCAAACCATTTTTCTTTTTACCAACCACCACAAAATTACCTAAGTGTGATGAAATGCCGGAGGTTTGTGTGTGTGTGCGGAGGAGATGTTAGGGTGGAGCAGACGGCTCTTAATGGGCAAAACAAAGTGGTGCTAATGCGTGATCAGCCCGCTCGTTGTCGAAACGCCGCAGGCATTGTTTGACCTCTGATCACAAGCGGCAAACTCCACCGAAGATGAGTAGAGAACAGTCCCGTATCTCGCCTTGCTCATTTCCCAGATATGAATGCAGCTCAAATTTGCATTGTGCCAATGTTTGGATGCGCGTGTGGCTAATCTGAGGGTAAACACGGAGCCTCGCTAGCCTCTGATAGCGCCGTCGCGGAGCGTGCTATCTTTTGGCGGTGGGTGGTGTACAATGTACAAGGGGAAACGCTTCGGTAAACCTCGGCCGACGAGCTGCAAAACTTCACCGCAGGGAGTGAATCGGAGTAAGCCCTTGTCATGGGAGATTAGCTTTAGCCATGTTACCACCGAGTGGTACAGTCCAAGATATGTCTATCACGTGTTAAGAGTGACTCCCTTCACTTGTACATTTTAAAGGTTGTTTTAGGATTATTCGATTTGCCTTTAAATCTCTTAAATTGTCGCTACACAAAATGGAGGGGTTCTTTGTGACAAAATGGCGGTTTGAAGTCAATCTGCACATTTCAAGGATTCCAATCTTAGATTTGACTCGTCTGAAAAGTATTGTCTTTGCTCAAAGTACTTTCTACGCCCGGAATCTTCTCTCTACTTGCAACGTTTGGTTATTTTGTTCCTTCAACTCAGCTTTTGCAAGCCGCAAATGAGTTTTCATATAACATTGACATGACATCATCAACCCACAACGTGCTGCATTAAGCGATTTGCCCGCCACAAACTTTTCGAGTCTCTTTTAAAGACCCATCAAATCGATGTAGGGACGAGGCAAAAACCACACTCCGGGATGTCAGAAGCAACCACGCTTTGTAAGGGGACGCTAATGGATGATTTGGGGTTTCTGAGATGCACCACACTGGTTAAAACCGGTGGCACAAGCGTACATTAGCCGCCATTTAATAGCAATAATTCACTTCACTTAGAGCTAAAGTGGCAAGCTTGTCATGTTGTTATTACCATAATCCCTTCTGGACAAATAAAATCCTCCTGACTCATAGTTGACCGTACCCTTTTGTTTTTGCAGCTTCTTTGCGGTCAGAGAGTGAACCACAAAAAAAACCTCGAGTCAATATTGTGGTTTCGTCACTTACGGCAAAAAGCTTTGTTGCGAGTGTTGGTCTTTAGTCGCTCTCTAGCTCCATCAATGTCGTGACAGAATGATTTCGGAATGATGCATGACCAACGTGTTTTGGATATGAAGTGTAAAGTTTCGATGATGGATTGCCACTTGACACCCAATCTGACTTTGATGGAAGAGTGATAGCAACGGGGAAAACTGCAGGGACTCTTGGTTCCGATAGGAAAAAGACAAAAGGGGTCTAACTCCAAAATCTAATAAAATTTTCATTGGCTAGTTCCCGCTTTCGAAGGTAGTATCATTGCAAAGGAATAAAATATAGTTATTATCATTGCGTATCGTATAAATGTTTGAAATCTATCCGGCTTCCGATGCTAGGCAGTGTAGCACTGCTGTTCCTTCCATCCATAATCAGACATCTTAATCTTGAGCGGTGGCTGCGCAGATCCCGGCAGACAGCGGGTGGTGGACACGATCCGCGCCAATGACGAGCGGGGGGCTCCAGTTAATCTAAAGTGTCGTCTCGTCGGGCCCGAGAGACTCCATGTGTCAGCCTTAGCGCTGTGATCAATAGCCTCCTCCAACATGAAAGTCCGATCCTTCCGCTCGCGGTCCGTTGCGTCCTCTCACCATCGTTGCGTTTGATCCTCCCAAGTGTTTGCTATCCGAGGGGAGGTGCAGGGATGATTGAGGTAATGCTAGCTTTTCCGCACCTGAACCTTTGGCAAGGCTAAAAATAGCAAAAGCTTGGACTCAGGATTACTTTTAAACGTGGTGTGAAGAAACCTTCAAGGAATCGTCATGTTGGATTTTCTCCTGGCAGTCAGTCACCAGCAGCCAAATAAGCTTGTAAATCTAACCGGGAATGTGCAATAGGTATCAGAAAAGCTAACGATTAGCCTAACTTCTTTGTATTAACGTATTTTCCGGACTATAAGCCGCACCTTCATTTAATGGCCTATTTTAAAACTTTGTCCTTATATAAGGCGCACCGGACTATAAGGCGCACCATTAATGCATCATGTCAGATTTTTAATCCAAATGAAATCATTCTCCATTTTATCTTTTTTATTTCAACTTCAGACGCAACAAATTACTTTAATCACAAAATAATGATCAATAGTCTTTTTGATTCATAGTCTTCAGCGGGCCACTTAGGATTGATTTCATGACACAACGCTTCGGGCCAGTTTAAATTTAGGAATTTGGTTTATATGTAAGGCGCACCGGACTATAAGGCGCACTTTTGAGAAAATTCTAGGTTTTTAGTTGCGCCTTATTGTCCGGAAAATACGGTACTTTGTGTTTCTGGGCCTGTGGTACCTTCCCTTTTTTTTACAGCTTTGTTTTCAAATTATAACAGAGAACGTTTGTGTTTCTCCTGGCAGTCAGTCACCAGTAGCTAAATAAGCTTGTAAATCTAACCGGCAATGTGCAGTAATTACCAGCTAAGCTAACAATTAGCTTCGCTTCTTTGTACTACTTTGTGTTTCTTGGCCTGTGGTACCTTCCTTGGTTTGTCTTCGCACTATGACAGAGATCGTTTGTGTACACCGTGCGCGTATTTGGTCAAAATGTTTGCTATCCGGATGAGAGCATTTTTTTTTTTCCGCTTACCGATGGAGCCGTTTGGCCCGTGACACAATCTTGCTACGCGGCACTGCAAGTGTGCTGGTGGGCTGATTCTTCAGTGACAGAAAGATGGATAGAAAAGGGCGAGTGCGGTCATTGAGAGAATTTGTCAGACTGCGCGGTGGAAGAGTGGTTAGCACTGCTAACTCGTCGCTAGAATGATACCCGTTTAAATTTTTCACCTTGGAAATCCACGCCTGTGCTTTGTTGCGTGTTCTTGAGTTTCCTGGTTAAGATGGGATTTGAAATGTTTTAATGAAAATGGATGTGATTAATAAATATGAAGTATTAAAACTTGTGGACGACGTGATTTTGTAATCCCCGCAATAGTTTCCGCCATTTTCAGTCATGTTACATGGCAAGATCAGATTAATTGGAGTCAAAGGCAACATCTTGTAAAGCCTCCGCTCCATTCAAAATGGATTATTGGCACACACCTACACAACACACACACTGGCTTTTGCTGTTGATCTTCAAAATAATACAATTTTCATTTGAGACAAGGCGGCTCGGGAGATTTTCAGAGACGCTATGGTTCGTCTGAAGTGACGTTAGCAATCACATCTTAAGACTCATGCAATCGTGTGATAATCAGCAAAAGCATTCCCGCTGTAAAGTCACCTTGAGTGTGCTTAGCCCCCATTAGCATATAGTATTTCAACACAGCTCATCACTTCAAGGCTTTAAAAGGAACACAATAGTACAATTAGCGCTAGTCGAAACAACTTCTGAAGAAATACTTTTTTTTTACGAGCACGTCATAATGATAGGCTGTCTCCTGGAAGTTATTTTATCCAACCTCGTTCACTTTTTTCATTTAGTATTTTTTTTCTTTTTTTTTATCAATTATTTATTTGTGTTTTTATCTGCCGAATAAAAAATGAATAAGAATTGTTTGCACCTCAAAAGTCTGAAATAAAGTAACAAATTATGTAACCCATGGCGATAACACGATTACTCCCGACATGTGTGAGTGCGAAATTCCGACTTCTTCCTAAGACAGCGTGTGTATTTAATACAGAAAAGATCCCTCTTGCTTGTAATTAAATTCCCACCATACTAATGATCCAATTAAGTCTGGCGGAGTTAAAGGAAGACGATTGTGCTTTAATTAAGTCATGTCATAGCGGCGGGCAAAACATTGGCGTCAGATGGCGTGCCTGCCGGTGGACATTTTAAAATCAAATCTGTTTAAATGTTTGCTTGGTAAACTCTGGTTTCACTCATTACAAAGTGACCTTAGTAGAAATCTTTAGCCAGGGTCTTTTCATTTTTGAGAGTTAGATGTATATGTGAAAAGTTTGGAATATAGATAAGCCTGAGGGGAAAACTTGTTTGAATAAACTGTAGAAATAAAATATTTGTGGTCAGAGCCTGAAGCATCTTACTGCTCTTTCGACATGAACACGATTTTACATTAGGAGAATAGTTGCGGGGACCTTGTTCACCCCTCCAGTTGTGTCAGATTTGCTGTCAACAAAGTTCGGAACACGGTATCATGGTTGTACGAGAAAGTTTTTATTAGGGCTAGCAAGTCGTTAAATCGCAGAAACATATTGAGTGGCATTCTGCTCACATATCACCTTCTGGGCCGCCAGGTCTGCTTCTGATTGCCCCCCTCCCGTCTTACAATGATGAGCTGGCAGGCCCGGCGGGGGTCAAGGTGGCCTCACGCGGTGCCGCCCCAGCGGGTCCTGCCAGGCTCCGTGCCAGTTTAAATGTGCCCGTTTATTCTCAGCCCGGCGTCATCAAAACGGAGCAGCGGCGAACGGCGGTAGGTACTGGAAAAGCAGCGTGCGGCAATGGCAGTCGTCCAGGCGTGAGCCGAGCAGGTGTTGTTCTGTCGAAACACCTTGCCGGCTGTGAGGCGGCGGTTGCTGCGTGGCAACCTGCTCCCGTTGCCGTTGTCAGAGATTCCAACGGGCTCCAAAGGCCTGGCGGGCTGCCGTCATTTTCCGGAAGCCGCGGTACTTTGATTTGCAAGCTGTTGTTTGTCTGACACGTTGTTGCTTTGCTCGCAGTTAGAAAACCTCCCACGACACCTTGCTTATCGTTCCTTGTAAATGTGTGACTAATTACTGATTGTTAGAGACTAATCACTGAACAGAATGGACCAAAACAAACCAAAAAAACGAGGCCCTACCAAGTTTATTGAGGATTTTGAGAATTTACCTCGAAAATCCGTTTTAACCACAACATTTAAAGAATCTATCTTAAAAGGACACACGAGAACGTCTCAATGCCCGAAATGAACTCATTCAGTGCCAGCCCAGTTAAAATGTAAGTTTGACGTCTATAGTCGTCAATGGCAGTGAATGAGTTGAGTAAGAAGTCGGCTTTTTGGGATTGAAGCAACCATTTTGAACTCAGGATATTCTTTTTACCCCCCCCCCCCACCAAAAATGCACTCGGATAAAATTAGGAATAGTTTTGTATCGTAAAATGAAGTTTAGCATTAGCAACAACTCGTACAAGTCTTAAAATCTCTGAGGTCTTGTGAGTTGTGTTTCTTTGACACATTTCCATATTTACTAGAAAATGTGCACAAATGAACCTGACAAGTCCTAATGACATTTTAATTAAACTCAGAACTATTTTCCGACTGCGAAAGGAAGATATTTTGTGTGTTTGTGTTCTGACAAGCCATTTACGATAATCCTCCAGTTCCTCGGAGTGCTCGATTGAATTGCGTCGCAACGGTCACGGGTTACTTTCACGACAAAACAATGACGCCGTTATGGAAATGAAAACTTTTGAGCTGCGTGCGTAGCTTTAATTCAGCAATTTGTAATAATTTAGCATCTTGACGAACATCCTGTAATTAGTAATCCGTCAAAGGAGAAAAACAACATTATTGGGAAAATTTTGTAATCCACATTGGGGCTTGACGAGTCTTTATAATTGCCTGTATTAATTTTTTTTTAAATAATATACAGTTGCCTATCTGTGGTTCACTAATCCATCTATTTGCATCTTTTTCTGTCGAACCTATTCATCGAGAAACTCACTCATTTGTGTTTGCGGGCGGATAAGCGTTCACTGCACTTTCCCACAAAAAACGCCGGGAAGGGATAAAAACAATCTCGCAAAGCCGTGCAAAATCCCAATATGAATTTGTCAATTTCAGGTTAGACTGAAGTTTTAAGTTGCGATATCACCACTCACCACTAGATGGCAGATAGTTGCGCTCGAACTGGGTCTTATACTACGATTTTTTTTTTTTTTGCGTGTATCTTGTCCATACTTTAATTGGTGGCCCCATCCAGAATTTAAATTGCCCATCCCTGATGAATTCAGTGTCGCTTGTTTGTGTCTCGGCAAGCGCGGAACCGTTACGTCGTTGACTCACTGAAACGGGAGGTTCTTCTGGCGCGACCGCGTCTTTGTCTTTCGAATCACGTGCGACTCCGCTGGCTCGCCGCCTCGAGAGACTGCCAGCTGTGCCCACGCATTACGACGTCGACGTCTCGCCAATTTGCTTGTGTTTGCACAGAAAGGCCAGAAACGACACATTTCATGAATAAAGTGATTATTTGTAGTGAGGAGCATCTGGATTTAACTGTTACATGTTATTTTTGTCATAAACCTTTTTTCCATGTGGCGTTTTAGATTGGCTATTATTTAGTTTTACGTTGACTTCATTCCAAGTCTGGCTTTTTATGAACAACATTATTTTACTTGAATCCCATGGCGCAATGACAACCATTTCCAGTGTGAGAGTGTTTGGAAATACATTTGTAACTTTTTAAAAATAAAACAAAAACAATGACTCAACTGATGACCATGAAAGAAAATCATGACGTTTGCTGCGAATCTGCCAAATACCTTTTTTGTGTTTTAAAATCCTCAGCCACTCATGTTTGGCCTTATGTTCTTGCTCTAGGCTGCATTTGTTCTTTTTACAATGCCGGACGAATGTTTTTTGACCATCTGTCATACAAATGAGAAGAGAATGTCGGGCATCATAAAGTGCTTTGAAGGTATTTCAAATGAGGTTGGCAAAATTAGTGCAATCGGGTCCTTTTTTCCCCCCCCAGGACTGCAAACCAAGCTGGCAAAGTCGATTTTTAGGATTTTTTAACTTAAATGGCTGACCTTCCGTATATTTTGGATCTACTATTATTGACCTATCAAATTTTACATTGCAATGATTTGTGTTTATCAAAATTGTTTGGTGGGTATACCCAACATCCCAGCAAATGTCCAGACTACCAAGTGAAATTGACTTTAGGGGCTGAAATTTTGCAAAATTCCATTACAACGTGAGGCGAGTCAAACCCAAACGTCAAAAATCCATTTTTTCGTCAAACATGATTTCATGAGACTTTTTTTTGCGGGTCTTCTAACGATTCCGAATTTCCCATTGGTAATACAGACTTTGTAGCTGAACTTTGCAGGAAAAAAAAAATTGCATTTCACAAAACAATTTGACCCCCTTCCACCTCCGCTACGACTGTGACGGCAGTTTTGACGTTTTATTTAATTTTGTCAATCGTCTATCACCTTTAACCCATCTATCTGCCAAGCCCCCCCCCCCCCCCCCCCCCTTCCCACTTCCACCGCTAACCTGCAACCCTCATACGTCTTTGTTACGCTGCCGCCCATGCTGTCACGACGTGGGTGGCGGACCATCGCTTCAAGATAACAAGGCATTATGTGAAGATGCCTGGATGGTAAATCTTCATTCCGCCAACCTTACCTGAATTTCCATAAATTTGCATGCCGGCGCAGTCTATAAGTGAAACTGTTGAAACGCTTGCATGTCCTTGAGGCCTGTCAAGGAGAACCTCTTCACATTAGATTTTTTTTTCCTCCTCTTTAACAAAATGGGAATAGTCAACGTGCCAAGCGACAGGTTGTTAGGAGCTTCACTTGACATGTATGGGGTCACTGTTTTTCATGGGTGCTTTAAAAGCACTGAAATTTTGGAGCAGTTTAAAAAAAGCTTTTCCAGAAAATAGCCACTAAAGCAACTCCGAAGACTGCCCGTCATTTTTTTTTTTCGCGGCCGCGTTTTTAGTGGAAGCAGAGCGAGTCAATTAGCAATATTGGCTCAACATTACTTTTTTTTTTTTTTAATTATTGTTTCTATGGAACAGTTTATGAAGCATTTGTTTGAAATGCTCCAAAAATAAACAATTCCTCGTCTGGTTTAAGGTTGAAAATGCCAGTTATTTTTAATCACTAAGATTTAAGAGTCCTGAGGACTGCTTTTATTTTCTCCAAAAGATAACCAGGATCATCGAGATTACGGTCGGCCTTGCGCCTTTTTCATTAAAAAGGTTGCCACGGTTACCAACGTGCATTCTGTGATGAGGCTAAACGACGCAGCAGCCTTGTAAAATTAATAAAAGGCACAGCGCTGATGCGACACAGGAATTACATTTTCACCGCAGCCCCTCAGCAGCCAGTGCATGAATTCATCTCAGCGTAACTCAATAAAACAACAAGGAAGCCAGCGAGCGAGCCAGCGTCTGCTGTAAACAATGTATGAAATGATCAACCCTCGCGGGCTCTTTACGCTGAGCCTTTCAAAGAGTCTATTTGTTTATTTATGTATTTTTTGGGTCTGTGTCTGTTTGACAGCTCGGCTTGTTTGCTTCATTTGATATATATGTATATTCACAAATCTATAGAGAGAGGAAAAAAACATTTTTTTTTTTATAATTATCTATGATGGGAAAGCCCAGTTTGGGAATATTTGAATTGTAATCCAGATGCTTTTTCTAAAAAAAAAATAATAATATGTAAAGCAAATTAGCTTGTTTCAGTTTTGGCATTGAGTACTGGAGTCTCGAAGGAGCAGTGTTGAAACCGACTTTGATTTTTCACCACATCGCAAATGTGCTTTTGAAAATCATCATCTTTTGTACAAGCCAAATACTGTTTACTTGATGATCACATAAAATTCCTTTTTTTCTTTTTGTCTTCCTCACCTCTCGTTGCAGCTGCAAACAATGCTGCGCGGGCATGTGGCTGCCTTGTCCTGTTTTAATTAACTGTCGCAGTGTTAAATCCTCTCCTTGGGACTCCGAGTGTGTGTGTGCGTGAGTGCGTCTGTGTGTGTTGGGGGTACATACTGGCACAGTAGTGACTCAGTGTTGCACTCTGGCCCAGCTGTCGTCCCATGTGGAGGATTTTGGAACGATTGGATGCTTAACAGATGTAAAGTGACCACAATATTACTATCAAAATATTCTCATTATTTTATATATAGATACACCGTATTTTCCAGACTATAAGGCGCACCGGATTATAAGGCGCACCTTCAATGAATGGCCCATTTTAAAACTTTGTCCTTATATAAGGCGCACCGGACTATAAGGCGCACCATTAATGCATCATGTCAGATTTTTAATCCAAATCAAATCATTCTCCATTTTATCTTTTTTATTTCAACTTCAGACGCAACAAATTACTTTATAATCACAAAATAATGATCCATAATCTTTTTGATTCATGATTCATAGTCCTCAGGCAGCCTTTACGATTGATTTTATGACACAATGCTTCGGGCCAGTTTAAATTGAGGAATTTGGTCCATATATAAGGCGCACCGGACTATAAGGCGGCTTCTGAGAAAATGTTTGTTTTTTAGGTGCGCCTTATAGTCCGGAAAATACGGTATATAAAACCGATAGTTGGTGGTGTCTGAATGCCCACAAAAAATGAAGACTTTGTATTCCAACGTGCACAAGCGTGTTGTTTCCCTTCAGGAAGGATGCAAACATCCCAAGCCACACGCAAACACAATCACCATGCTCCACCGACTCGCTCGCTTCTCTGTGAAAAAAACAAAATATAACAAAGTAGCTTTTGCACGGCGGCGGTCTGATGGGTAAAATCCTTTATGAGGGTCCTTATTGGTGTTTTAATCAAGTCTAACATTGTTATTGATTCCACCAAGAGGCATTTCATAAAGGGTAGGCGGGCGACTCGTGGCGGCTCCTCGGCATCTAACGACGGTCCGGCGAGCAAATGCAATCAGAGCGCTGGATAAAAAGGCTGGGAGTCTAGCGGCGACCGCTCGTGTCTCTCATTAGATTGAAGACAATTTTCATTAGGTGGCCGGCCGGCTGCTTGTTAACATCCGCTCTTTAAGGTTCTCGCCCTCTTGTGTTCCCTGCCGACTTTGAAGGATGACCGTGCAAGATGAGGCAATTTGGTTTTCTCGTTCATCCTACCATCGTATATTAGGGTCGAAGAGAAGGCCTGCGGTTCCAAATTAGGATTTTAAACCTGGGTTAGGGTGTCAAATAAGGCTTTCAAGATAGTGTTTCAAATAAGGGCTAGGTTTTTAAATAAGATGCTTTAGGGTTTCAAACAGGTCTTGAGATTTCACATTCCAAGTTGACTTCAACTTCAGGTTTCAAGCCTAGAATGTGGTTACCGTATTTTCCGGACTATAAGGTGCACCGGACTATAAGGCGCACCTTCAATGAATGGCCCATTTTAAAACTTTGTCCATATATAAGGCGCGCCGGACTATAAGGCGCCCCATTAATAAAATCACAATATAATAACTTGAAATAGTTAAAACGATAACAATATATCAATAATGTTAATATCACACAACACATTTGGCCCGCGGGCCGTAATTTGGTCCATATATAAGGCGCACTGTACTATAAGTCACACTGTCGGCTTTTGAGAAAATATGAGGTTTTTAGGTGCGCCTTATAGTCCGGAAAATACAGTATTTAATATTTTGGTCGTGTTTGAAAGTAAGGTCTTAAGTCTGGGCTAGTTGATTGAAGACAGCATCAAGGTTTCAAAATAGCGTTCAAGTCAGTGTGATATTTTTACTCGTTAGTTTTTATTTGTTTCTGTAATTCCCACCCTTATGGTTTGACTCAAAAGTGCAGTGAAAAGATTTGGAGGCCGCTGCTTTAAAATTCTACATTCTTGTAAGTGCTAAGAAAATATTTTAATCTTTTTTCTAATTTGAAGCATTCATCTTCACCAAAGCTGCAAGGTCACATCTCCCATGCTCAAGGGCGTTCTAGTCGAGTGTAATCCACTTTCGGTTGTGAAAAAGCCCTAAAAGCAGATGAGAAGCGCTTGCTGCCGTCAGATTAGCGTATTTTCAACAAGATTAAAGAATCCACTATTTATATCGTCGCTTTCCCCAGAGCTCACCGACCGACCGACCGACCGGCTTTGCCTACCTGCGCGACTGCGACGATTATAATGAAGCATTGCTCTTTGAAGTTTGTGCCGTACGCAATCATTTTCGTACGCTGCTTGCTGCCTCATATCTCAACTCACCTGGGAAAGCATGGGAAAATATGTTTCCCGCTTTTTCTGCCCCTTCATTTATGATCACACAAATTGTGTGACCATTTATTTGGGGTTTTTTTTGTTTTGTTTTTTAAATGTACTTTATAGTTTAAATGCACTCTAGTATTTACTTATTGTCTGGTGTTATTTAGATTTGTTTGGTTATTTAACAAGGTTTGTTATTTTAGTATATTTATGATAGCTCCCTATTGTGTTCATTTAGCTTAGTCCACCTTGAGTTCTCGATCTGGAGGTCAGTCTGTATAAGTTTGTCGATCAGTTGATGTTTGAGCCTTTTCTTTTTTTTTTTTACTTTATTAAATGGGTTATTTTCATCCAAATTTGAAACCTTTTTTGTGTGGTCCACCGCAGTTGGTGATAGTGTGCATTTTCTTTTACAGTTTTCGTTTTTCTCCTCCGATTTCGACTGTTTGCTTTTCCTATTTTCCCCTCCTCCAGTTTGTTTGACATCTTCTGCTACAGTTCACATTATTGCTGTAGCCACTTGAGTCTCAATATGAAATATTTGCACCGTTTAATCTCGACAACTCGTACTCATCCATAAATGGATTTTTATCCGTTGTCTTAACAACGCCGCTAACCAGACATTTGCTAATTGACGCTATTGGAAACGGTTGTCATGTAAGCGCTCCACTAGTTGTTTGCATACATTGTCAATTAATTGATGAGCAGCACTCCTCTTTGGGCACATATCTGCAAGTTTGTTGTTTTTTTTGTTGTTTTTTTAGCCGTTCTTCGCATCTCTGTCAGGAAGTGTGTCGTCTATAAAGGTCATCCCTTGCATCTCCACAAAGAAATGTCAGCTGAAATTGGATTGGGGGAGTTGATGAGGGGGATAAAGGCACAGGGCCTAAGTGAATTAGTAAATATATAAACAAATAAGCGGCAGATTCGTTAGCGTTGCCAGAATGCCAAAAGATGCAAGGTGACGAAGGCCAAGTGCCCCAGCGGGGAGGGTGGACACTGATTCTTGAATTGAGATCATTAGCACAGAAAATGAATCTTTTCATCCAAAAAAAAAATGACGTGCTGACATAAAATGACAGTACAGTAAATCTTTGATATTCACATTTCGTATATTGATAAAACTAAATGTAAATATTACTCAAACTATGAGCCCAAAACACTTATTATGTAATATTATATATAATATACTGATAGATGTTATTAATATGATTTACTCTATATAATTTTAAATTCGTCTTACATTACTCTTCAAAATAACTGAACCTCAGATGATTTGATTTTCCAGGCTGGCTAAAATTGGCTGCTTCCCAACTGCTAATAAAAATGATAATAATAATTTAAAAAAACTTTGAGGAGTCAGTATGTATCATTTCAATATATTTCCTGGACACCAATTGCTACTTTGCTATTAGCCAACGATTTGGCAACATCTTGTTGTATTCTTTGGGTGTTACAGAAAGAGTATAGAAAACTGCAAATATGAGAGATTTTCAGAAATAGGTCATTTGTAGAATAAGGAGCCTCTTTTAAGAAAGGCATAATATTATCTCTCAAAGTCACAGTTAAAATATAAAAACTTGTGCAACACCAGCAGCTGCAGCTAGATGTTAAAATTGATGACAGTGTTGCGGGCTCACAAAGTGAATGCTAAACTCAACCTGCTGTTTGCACACACACGCTTCCACCAACCCTTTTTAATAATTCTGTTTGGCAACTATTCCACCGGGACGTGGTGCCGGCGACCGCAGCCTCGGCTAATTAGCCAAACATGAAGCTAGCTGGTATGTTGACTCGTGTGTTGATATTCAACATTGGGAAAAAACATGGTCAGTGTGCTATTGGAAAAATATGAGACTTTTATTGCTGTGGTGATGTTAAAAATACAACAAAAACTATTATTGGTTGGGTTTCAACAATCCCAAACAGACCCACAGCTCTCCACATTATGTCTAACTTTAAAATATCATGCATGTCAGTCTTGAAAAAAAAAAAATTATTTCTTCCACCCTGAGGAACTGACATTTTTGTTGACATTTCACAGCTGCCATATATGGTTTACTAGTTTTATTTTTTCTTTTAAAACAAAACAAAAAACAATAAGCAACAGCTAACAAAACGTAGATTTTCACGTGAGGTTTATATACGAGCTTGGAGAAAAAGATGATGCTAACAACAGAATCGATATATATAGATATACGTAAAGTTTAATGTAAATATAAACCCTAGGAGATGAAATTGGGTGAAAGAAAATCAGTATGATTAAAAGAAAAATTCAAAACCATTGAAAAACATGAACCAAATGTGAACCGTCAAAAATTATACACGCCATTAAAGACAAAAAATTATGACACTGATACAAAAAAAAGACAAAAAAAACATACAAAAATTTGAAACCAAGAACAGGTGATCCATAAAAGATGAAAAAAGCAGAAGCCCAACCTTCGAAGGAGCCTCAAATTGTATCAGAAACAAACCAAAGAAGACTCAAATCATCATCGACTTGAACCACCAAGAGACGCAATCGATCAAACATAACGAAGCATGAATACGAAACACGACCGAAGTCATTCGCGTAGAATCGAGATCTGTGTCCCCCGCTGTATTTCTGCTTCGTGCTTGCGTAATTGTGTGCTGCCATCTGGGCTAATAATGTGATTTGTTGCTACGCGTTATGACCTAACGCTAACGCTCTCTCTCCAGATGCCATAAATCTCCACGAGTGCACGGACAGATGCCCCACATTCATTTTTAAACACATTGCGCTTTCATGACTGGTCGCTCTCTGCCATTATTTTTTTCCCTAATTCCGCGTCTTTCCCTCCCCATAGCCCGAGGCGTCCCAGCGGATTGAATTATTCCACTTAAAAAGCCTTCAACTTTCTTTTATTGAGTTGTCTCAGTTTGCTTTCTTCTCTATCAATAGTGTTTATTTCCATTCTCTAATCCGGAAGCCTGCAGATGCCCCCCCCCCACTCCCCCGAGGGCTCTTATTTTGTTGCAGATTGATATCGTACAGCAAATGGAAAGAGAGAAAGAGGGTGGAAATGTAATTCAAGAGCAAGGCAAAACGATTAAAATGACCCTAAAGATCAAATGTGCAATTGGATTGAGAGGGAACAAAACCACAAACATGGCTTCCAAAATGATTTGATAAGAATGACTTCTGGTACCGCTTTTTTATTTCTTTTTATTTCCCATTGAGATCCCATGAGCCGGTCGGCGGCCATTTTGCGACGCTAACTCAATGGCTGAAGCTAGCTTAGCGATTAATCAGATCAGTAACTGTCACGGGTGTTAAAATCAACCAAAATGTCAGGAAATAAGAAGTAAATATCCTCCTTAAAGTTGGTCCATTCCGGGTCCAATGGGAATTAGAAACATAAAATCAAAATCAGCGCTAAACATAGCGACATGCTAACTATTTATGTCATTGTACCAGTTGTCTCAAATTTGTCTGTGTCTTCTCTTCCTTCTAGAAACCTGTCAAAGAATCCTCTCAGCACTCTGTCCTGGCAGCTCTTCAAGCACCTTCAACTTACCGAGCTGTGAGTCGCTTTTTCTTTGTCTTTTTCTATCAGCAGCCATTTATCACCGCTCCCCTGCACACATTGTTCTTTTTATTCTTTCCTATCCGGAATAACTCCCGCCTTTGTCGTTGTGACCGTCTCATTTGTCTGGTGTTGCGTGTACAAAGCGTCAACCTGAAGGCAATATGTGCTGGTTTTACAAGCCAATTTGCTGACTCAATTAACATACGGTGGAAAGAATTAAATGGAGGGGCATGTGCCTCCCCACACAGTAACCCGTTCTCATTCTTGTTATGAATGTTTGAGCCACCAGCCATGTTTAAGAAATGCTGTCACGTGTTATTTACGCTCCATTACTTCCGTCAGTCACTAGTTAACAGCATACCTCAAGCGCCTTCTTCTTCCCATTGTCCAGTAAAGATGAATAAATGCCTCTCTCAAAAAAAACAATTTTTTTTTGAGTCATTGAAAGAAAATTGGGAGTTAGCACAAGTAATTGTCTGTTTTGGTTCCATTTTTTAAAAAAAAATAGTATATGTATGCAACCTAGTTTATATCTGTTGATCAACACTAAAATGAGGTGTTGAGCTTACTAACCAAAACAGCAGCACCTAAGTAAGATAAATAAACATGCTTTTTTTTTCTCCCCACACTAAAAAAAAAAAACGACCTAGCGTCTATCAGTAATTACTGTCTCGGTAATAGACGCTGCCCCATGATCAAAGAATATGTTAATGCAGTTGTCTGTTGCTAACCAAAACAGCAGCCCTCACCACTTGGGACAAATGAATACATCCCTCAAATCGATGCCTTACACAAAGAGTTAACTGCAGCATTTGCCTGCAGACATGAGCTGAGTTCTTCTTCTATGTGGGTTCTGCGTGGGCTTCAAATAGCCAGCGGGACCCCCTGCTGGTGTTACTCCATCGTCATCTCAGTGCCTCTTTGTTCCTGTTTTGAAAAGTACAAACTTTTTTTTCCCCCCCCTCCATTGTTTGCTATGTGACCAGCTGTCCACTTGGACCATTGTAGCTGATATTTTAACAACCTTAGTTATTTCCGCCAGTACTTTTAATGACATTTTTAGATTATTAGTAGATGACATCCTGCAACTTAGAGGTTGGCGTAGCTTTTGGCAAGGGAGAGCCAGCGACCGTGTTTAATAATGACATGAATGGCTCACTATTTGGCAAGCGTCCCTCAGACTCGGGCAAACCAACTGCTATCATGTTACCATTTGATGAATTCTCATTTGAACCAGTGCTCAACAGCATAAATTGAATCCAATAGAGTTAACAGAGTTACGCTTTCCCAGAATGCTCTGAAGCTCTCAGACCGCAGAGTTTATTATTTAAGTCGTTTTTTTGGGGTGTGGATGATTAATAACAATCGGAAGCAAAGCTCAGCCTCCCTAGAACCAAATCGCTCATTCCGACTCAGCGAGCACATGTGCCTTTCCGATATTTCGACCAACTTGGACAGCGGCACGGCAACAGGCTATGCTAAGGGTTAGGGTTAGGGATATTTTGCTCTTTTTTATTTTATTTTTTTTACCCAATCATCCTCAAATCTTACAACGAGGCCGCTATATATGATTTTCTTTAAACCACAGTGTCATATCTATATGTATTGAAAATGTTCCTATTCGACATCATTGCCTCAGCCTCTTTGTGTGCATGCTCTTAAGCTAAAAGAAGAAAAAGATTCTAAAATGGCGGAGGTGTGCCACAGCGGCTTGTGTCGGGAGGGGATGATCGAGGATTATTTAAAGCGGTTTTGTGCTCGGAAAGAGGGGGAATATTCTGTACCCAGTGGCGGCGAATGCTTTTATTCTGTTAGCACTTCTTTAGATGCTAACTTGGCTCTCTTGCTCTGCCTCATGCTGTGAAATGGATTTTTCTTTGACGATATGTGAATGAATCCAAACTGTAATCTCCGTTACTAGGATTATAATAAATTAAGTGTGCCTCCTAAAAGGCCGCCTGACAGGTAAATTACAAGACGTGAACCCCAGGTTTTATTAGCGCTCCGTGGCACTGGGGGTAAACTATTAGCGGGATGGAGAGCGCCGGTGGAAAAACATCAAAGTAGGCAGAGGGAGAATTACAAAAGCATGTTAGGTGTGGATCTAGTTAAAAACCACACACACATGCTGGAATAAATTTACAGCAATATAGTGAGGGAGCGAAACTCAATTACCACAAAAAAGAAGCCATTTTGACCAAAATGGACCTTCAAAAGTTTTTTTATTTTAAGATATCCATCATGTACTGACCACCTCCCATCCAATGCCATTTGTGAAAAAGAAAAAAATGAGGTTGATGTTTGAGAGTCTATTTATTAGCGAGTAGGCTAATTATTTTTTGCGGGAAATCAAGATAAGAAGGCAAGAGTGTGGGTTATAATTTATATTCTATATTTTATATGTTTGTGCATAGTGTGTTCTAACTGTGCATAGAACAAGTTTTGCAATTTGTGCAGATGTACACAGAAATGGGTGGGTTGCGCCGTTGTGGGTGTGAACACTGCTGAATATTTTTTGTTAGTCGGCTACTACTACTGAAAGTTCTTGGAAATAAAGAAATGTTGCTATACAGATTCCGATTTTTTTTTTTAGAGTACTGCGCCAAGATGTTGTTTATGTATAATCCTAACAAACCCCGTTCTAATCAAAACAGTCTGTAATCATCTCTCCCCTTCCTGCCGTGAAGTTGTGGTATCATTTTCCACATCCATCTTTCTTTCTCGTCCTCAAGTGGGGGTAGAAGCTTTATGCGTTTAAAGAGCAGCGTGTTGGCAACACCATAACGTGACGAAAGGCTCAAATAAAAAGTCTTTATTTGAATGCCAGTGCAGCTGCGAGGAATCGGATGGCTTTCCAGTTGCTCTTTTGCAGTCTCCTTAATCACGATGCCTTTGGTTGTACACAAAAGTGCATCCCCATCCAATCCATCCATGCATTTATTTCCTATAAAGATTGTACTCGTGAGGGACTCGGGGTGAGTTGGAGCAAATCCAAGATGATAACCTGGACTATAGCTTTTTCCTGATTCCCCGATTCCCGGGCTATAGCTACTTTCTGGCTTCAATTGCGTGCTGCCTTCAGCATCCGTATGTCTCCTCGGTCTTGGTACCGAGGCTATGGACTTCACCCCCGCCCAGCCCCGAGTTCCTTACGGCGCCAGCCGCTTTAGTGACTGATGTGGTTTTAAACTGGCCCGCATAAAGCTGACAATTGGCATCCCTCATGAATATGCAGCAACATCTGGATTTGCCAACTATAGCCTTCAACACAAAACGGCGGCATAAATAACTGCACATCAAGTGATGGATCTTCTTTCCAGCGTATTATTTCGCTATTTGCTGTAGCGTGTTTGCCCTAATTGACCGTTTCCAGAGGGGCCACGTGTAATGTATAAGGCTGGTAATTCGTATTAGCAATTAGCATCATTAGAATGGAATATAAGACGGAGGGGGGGATGTGGGCGGAGGTTGGTTTGCTCTGCCCTACCGAGCTCCGATCCCTGGTGGTTCACTTTATCTGGTACATATCAGACACCAAGTTGGTTGCCATTAATTTAGCATTACTATTTGAAATTTTGTTGCCATGGCTATCATGAGCTGACCCACATAAAATCAGTTTTGGTTTGAGACCTTACTGGACTCTGAAGGTGGCATTTTCCGCCGTCTTATATACGAACGACCTGCATATTGCCTCAATTACTATTTGAGCACATCTTCAAATTCATATTGCAACTACCCAAACCTGAACTCAACAATGAGCATCCTATTTAACACAATTTATATTCTAACACTAACACGGTGCGCTGGTTCTGTTTTAGCTCCACAGCAAACATTACAAGCCATCGTAAAGATTTGCATTGTTTCTTCGAAGGTGTAATAAATGTTTATTGGACTTTTCCACTATGCTCATTACATTTGAGGAGATTTGTGTATCTTTTTATTCGATGTCTTGGCTATTAACTGCGAATCAAACCCAGACTTCTTCCAAGACCGAATTATCTTCATTAAATGATCAGATTCTTTTGTGATATAAGCCCCGCCCCCTCCACTAGAATTGGTAGTTTGGGCACAAATTTCCCAAGTAATAAACAATATTTTTGTTGTGGAATAGGTAATTCCCAAGAGGTCAAATTGATCAGTTAGCGAGACGGTTCAGTCCTCGTCCCTGAGAACCAGTGAGATCCACCTGCGGGAATCTATCCTCATTACTTCCTATGGACTGTACATCACCATGGCATACATTATTCATGCTTTTCTCGCACTTGCTTATTGACCCCTGCCAAGGACGTTTGGATGGACATTCATCCTGACAAAATTGGCCAATCGCTGCTCGGAAATGGCAGGCGGGAAAGCGCGGGAGGGTGGCGGAGGAGGAATGTATTCAGCGAGGAACTTAATGACACGTGCCTGCCTGCTAATGGACCCCGAGAGTGATGGTCTGAAGAGTAGAACTTTGAACTTTTCCCATGAAGTGTCTGAGCAGTCACGTGCGGTGTTTAGAATTTGCCGCTAGCACTGTGTCCAGACATAAAACGGTGCATTTATGTAACTGTTCTTCCCACCATCGTCCTTAATGACGGAAAGCGTCATCCTTCACGAGCCCGTTTTAGTCTTAGCCACATTTTCTGTGAGTTGTTAGCCACCGTCGTGAGCCAGAGACTTCTGAAGGTCGCACTCCACCGCACCTTTCATCTAGTCAGCATTCAGCAGATAAACTCACAGTCTGCTTGTGTGACAGGTAGTTTGGCCGGAGCACTCGAGTGAATTTGGATTGTCATTCATTCGGGAAATAACAGGGGGGAAAACATCAATTCCTAACAGATGAGCCTGTGAAAGGCTCTTTGTCATTATTATTGCTGCCGGTGCACCAAACCGCTGTAATAATTGCCCTCCGAGGACCACTGTGTCATAACATTGCGGCTTGTAACATTACATTTAAAAAAAGAAAAAAAGTGCAAGGATGACTGAAGATATTACACACCCGACACGGTTTGACAATTGCATGTGGCGTACATCAAAAATAGTTTAGCAGTGTAGGTTTTAGGTTGTATCCTGTTTGCTATTCAAAGAAAATCAAGTTGTTCATAAATGAAGCAAAGGACTTTAATTAAGTCACAGAACGTTACTTCCCATTCATGCTCTATAAATGTTTCGAGTTTTAGGAAGCATTTTAAGAGGTGTGTAGTAAAGGAACTTGCTGATGCAACCTCTTAAATGTGAGCCGTGTTTATACTTTCGAATACGCTCTCCGAGTTATTACGTTTAAAGGTTACAGAAGCGGCAGAAGCCGAGTCGTCTCGGTTAACCCAATGCGATCAGAACAATTGCTTTGGATAAAACCAAAAATGCTCTGTGTGTGTGGCGGTCGTAGGCGACTGGACGGCGTGGTGTTCGACTGCGGCTGCAATATCCGCTGGATCCAGCTGTGGCAGGAGCGAGGCGAGGCCAACCTTCACACGCAACAGCTCTCCTGCAGGAGCGGCGCTTCCAAAATGAAGCTGCACCACATGTACATACAAAACTGCGGTGAGTAACTTTTAGACATCACCCGAACACAATAAATCTCCAACCAAGCAAAAATGGCGTGATTGTACGATGAAGATAATTCTATACTCGGGGGGGACAGAAGGGTCGCGGTAACGCACCGTCGTTGGGATGGACTCAAAGGCGTCACAGTGACTCACCGTTGCCGCGCAGCCATTGCGCTATTTTTTTTTTCTTTAACGAGAGGCAAATGATTGATTCGGTGTGAAAACGTGTCAACAGTGGCGGGCGTTTATTAATAGGGATGTGTGTGTGTGTCTGTGTATAGACTTGCCAGAGATCAGTGTGAGTCACAGCAGCGTGTTAGTGATGGAAGGCGACAATGTGACAGTGAGCTGTAATGGATCCGGATCACCCCTGCCTGAAGTGGACTGGACTGTCAACGGCCTCAACTCCATCAACACACACCAGGTACACACACACAAACGGCATACAGTATTTATTCCACTAGTTCAAGGGCGGGTATGCCTGAAGAAAAAAAAAAAATGGTTCCCCGCCCCTTCTATAAAAAGTCATGTAGAAATTCACACCCGACAGTCTGTAAGCTAAGTAAGTCGTGCTCACGCTTATTAATTAGCGCGCTACAGTTAATTAGCGTGAGGTTAGCTAAAGCCTGAGGGACTTTCGTCTAGCACACATTGCAGCCCACCAGGGCCCCTGACCACTTTTATTTCGTTATGCCCACCCACCCCAGACTATATCGGTTAAAGGTCGCCAAACGATAGAGCAGTAGATGGAGCCGATGTTTGATAAGTAGATGATGGATATGCGGATAGATGATAGGTAGACTGATAGATCGTCTCCCACATCTCAATTACATTAACACCCCTGAGCTCATGCCAAATGGTTTCATCCCACATGCATGCTCTCGATTATAAATCAACTCGTACTTGTCACGTAGTAAAAGGACTCCGTGTTTGTTTGTTTTTCAATTTCCGTGTGGGTGCGTTCAGTCCAATGTTTACTGGCCCGACATCCACTCCATCAACCTGACGCTGTTCAACATCAGCCGCGACGACAACAACTTCCAGCTGACGTGCATCGCTGAGAACGTGGTGGGCATGACCAACTCGTCTATTCAGCTCAACGTGCAGTGTGAGTCCAGGTTTTTCCTTGTTTTTGTTATGTTCCCAAATCATCATCCCAAAAAATGAGGTATACATTCAAGCAATGCTAAATGGTGAAGCTAGCTTATCTTATTCAAGCAATGGTAAATGGTAAAGCTAGCTCATCTCATTTGAGCAATGCTAAATGGTAAAGCTAGTTAATCTGATGGAGGCGTAGCCCGGTATCAAAGTTGGATGAATGTTTCGAGGAACAACCATGAAGCTTGAAATTCTTTTCTTGAGCGGCTGTGCGACACGCCACTGAGCTGGAATCAGAGCAGCGTAGCGAGGGTTAAATATAGCCAAAGCAATGTGAGTCCCAATGGAGTGTGTCATTGCAGCAACTAATGAATACACAGCGCCACTACCGTGCTCATAGTGACGCCTCATCTTAACGCCTATTGTGGAAAATAATCTTGACAGGCTAAGAGTCGATCGGGGCGACAATGAATACGCTAACAAGTGTTTGGTTGGAAGTCGAACATGGCTGACTGCGTCTCAAACTGTATTTATTGACTTATTTTCTTAGCTACGCATTAGGGTTATCGTATCTTTAGGACCGGAGGCTTGAATTTTTGTATTTTTTTTCTATTTCAATGAGTGGCTCATGTAGGTTGATGACAGCCTGCCAATGCGATTCCCATCGGTGTGGAAAGAGATGTTTAGGACCCCTGAGGGTGGACTTTTTTGCTTTGAAAATTACAAATACACACGCATCAAGTTCATCCATTAGCCTAAATCAATGTCCTATGCTGCTCAATATGTCATATTTAATGTGATCCAAAAGCCACATTAACCGTCAGTTGATCAATATATATTGTTTTTCGTAGGTGGTGTCTCAACTCAATGTTGAGTCTTGAAAAAATAACGTATTGATTTTTTTAAAAGCACGGTCCACTGGTGAAATCAGCTATTCTTGCTTCATTTTAACTGACATGTTGTCATTTGCACAATAGAGCGGGATGGAAAATGCTGAAGCATTGTAAACTGTTGATGTTTTAAGGCTCTATCTATCTATCTATCTATCTATCTATCTATCTATCTATCTATCTATCTATCTATCTATCTATCTATCTATCTATCTATCTATCTATCTATCTATCTATCTATCTATCTATCTATCTATCTATCTATCTATCTATCTATCTATCTATCTATCTATCTATCTATCTATCTATCTATCTATCTATCTATCTATCTATCTATCTATCTATCTATCTATCTATCTATCTATCTATCTATCTATCTATCTATCTATCTATCTATCTATCTATCTATCTATCTATCTATCTATCTATCTATCTATCTATCTATCTATCTATCTATCTATCTATCTATCTATCTATCTACCTACCTCTCTCTCGCTCTGTCTCTCTCTCTCGCTCTCTCTCTCTCTCTCGCGCTCTCTCTCTCCATCTATCTCTCACTCTATCTCACACTCTATCTCTCACTTTATCTCTCGCTTTATCTCTCGCTCTATCTCTCGCTCTATCTCTCGCTCTCTCTCGCTCTATCTCTCGCTCTATCTCTCTCTCTCTCTTTATCTCTCTCTCTATCTCTCTCCCTCTCGCTCTCGCTCTCGCTCTCGCTCTCTCTCTCTTTCTCTCTCTCTCTCTCTCTCGCGCTCTCTCGCTCTCTCTCTCTCTCTCTCTCTCTCTCTCTCTCTCTCTCTCTCTCTCTCTCTCTCTCTCTCTCTCAGTAGCTCTTTGATTTTTAAGAGTTTCAGTAATAGAACTGATCGCTCTCTCTCTTGCTCTCTCTCTCTCTCTCTCTCTCTCTCTCTCTACTTCTAGCTATCAATCTATAGCCATATATAGATATATATGTATACACACACGCACACACACACACACATACACACTTTTGTTTTAGTCAAATTGAATTGAAAATAGTTTGCAGTAGATTTCAAAAAATCAATCAATCAATGAATTATGCAAAAGCTAATCTCGTTTTCCAAAATCCTTTTGGACCCCGTGGTCTCACCACAGTGTTGCACCCGCCTCCATGTTTCTGGTCCTATTTTTTTTTGCGAACGGGGTTTCATGGACAGCTGTAAATGTGAATAAACACCAGTAGCTGCCAGTAAATGGCTGCGTGCTTCCCAAACCGGCGTTGTCTCATTATAATCCCATCCAGCAAAAGACCTACAGGGCTATTTGGCTGGCATCCGCTCCTCGGCCTAAAATGGCTGCTTTGATGACACTAAAATATGGAGAATCGGTTCCAGCAACCAGCCAGACAAACTGCAGCAGGTACATTTGGGATGCAATGAGGTGTTGAAGTGTAACTGATGGATCTGATTAACAAGGACGCCGCCCGCAGCCTGCGCGCACGCAAGCAGGCAAAAATGGAGAAATCCAACCGGCTGCGGTGAAACCATGCGGTTGCCATGGAGATATCCTCCGGCATCCCTTCGTGATACGCCTCGCCTCTTGCATAAGTTTACCCGGTGGAAACGGCCGCCAGCTGGTCCGGGACTCGTGTGTTCGGGGACCGGGACTTGTCTCCGACGCCGGAATAACATTTCCTCAAGGGGGCGCCCTCCCCATCCCTGGATGGTGTCGTCTCCAGGCGTTTCGTATTCTTCTGCTCCCATGTTGACACTCTCTGTCGGTGCCTCAAATTAACTAAGGTATTAATTTTTCACTGCGCGCTCCGCTGGTAATTACATTTCGTCAGCGTTGCGGGCCCATTGTCTGTGGAAATGTCAGAAAGTAGCTCAAACCCGCACCGTGATCAGGGAATGGCGTGATTGACGGCACAAATTACCGGCCGTCACATCTCGGCGTTCAAAAGGATGACTTTTTAGAGCGAGCGTATTGCAACTACAATGGGGGCTTTTGTTGTACAACACTGGCTCAGGGGACTTTTTCCCGCTTCAATTCAAGTGTCAAGATAATTTGGGCCTGTCTATTTTATTTCATTTTGAATTACAAAATGTATTTTTATGGTAATATTTCCCTTTTTGAGGTGATGTTCAAACGATTGCACAAGTCGTGTCTTTGTTTTTTGTTTAAAAAAAACAACAACACTTTATATTAGTGTCATGCTCATCTCAGTTTCTAAAAATCTCAAATTTAAATGTTAGAAAAAATAAATATTTTATTTTAATTTTCAAGTGCATTGTTTAGTTTGTAATCAAATTAAATAATACATTCAGATATGATGAATGCCATTTTAATTAGATTTTTCAAAAAATATATAAATAATAAACGAGATTTGCGTCATGCTTATCCTGGCTTCTAAAAATATTAACTACATATATTTAATTCAATTATTTTTTTGTTAATTTTTAATTGTAAATTTTAATATTTTGGGGGAACTTGGAAAGTAATACAATCTGAAACAACAGAATTTGGAGGATGAGATCAACCGGGGTCAAATTCCCTGTTTGGAATGGCCAAACTTGGTCAATAAAACTGATTCTGATTTGCAGAGGTTCCCATGGAAACATGGCCGTCAGATAACAAACCAGGCGGAGCAAGAGGTGGTGACTCGGGCTGGCCAATCAAAAAAAATCACACGTTTTTTTTCTCCTTACTACAGTGCCCCGGAGTTTCTCGTATTGCTGCCATAATATCTCCACTGCGAGAAAAATGGATCGGTCCTTCAACACGAAGCCACCCTTGACTTGCCGTTGACTTGAAGAAGCGGCCTTTTTGCGTAATTGTCACTTTTGTTGGCCGCTCATCACTGAAGTCCTTTTTCCAAATGACAGCTTTCGAAATAGAAATTATAGAGAGAAAAAAAAAACATCCCTTTTGTTTGCCTTTGACGACCCATCAGCACACAATTGCAGGCGGCGGTGACTGACAGTTTGGGTTTTTCATTCTTCATTTAAGTATCAATCAATTCTTCTTACATTTCACTAGAGCCAGGCTCGTTAATGCTGCACGAGCACTAAATTACTTGATGTCCCATTTTTGTCGTAAAAGTCGAAAACTCAGCACTGACACATGTGATCAACAAAAAATTATGGATTCTTTAAAAAAAAAAAAAAAAGAATCTGCCTGACAGCATGTGGTATCCTTTTCTTTAAGAAAAAATAATTCATAATACGATAGCTTGTTGAGTATGCGATTTTCGTGCTCGAATGAAGAACTAAGTCAAGTACCATCCTTTGCCTGTCCGCAGTTCCCCCGGTCATCCTCCGCCTGGCCGAGCCCGAGCAGCGCCACGACACCTGCATCGAGTTCACGGTGCGAGGTTACCCCCACCCGAAGCTGCGTTGGTTCCACAAGAACAAGGAGATCCTGCACAACCAGTACATCCGTACGGAGATGGACTTCTACCAGGACTACCTAGAGGGCTGCCTGACCTTCCAGAACCCGACGCACATCAACAACGGCAACTACACCCTGGAGGCTAGCAACTCGCTCGGGACGGTCACCAAGACGGTCTACGGGCATTTCCTCATGGCGCCCGGCATTGATGACGAAGGTGGGTAAAGATTCTGCTTCATGCAAAAAAATTTGGGGATGTTTATAAACATCTCAGGTAAACAAACGTAAATGTGAAAATCAGGTTGAACATTTCCTTACAAACTCCACATCTCAGCCCAAAGCTCGAAAACTAACCTGCTCACAAGGTTCCTCGTTGTTCTTTCGGGGCCAAGGCCTTATTTGTTTTATCGAAAGCCAGTCCTCGCAAGGTTGTTGCTCGAGGAGCATCTTCTCACCGGCTGCTGAGCTTCAACGGGGTTCACGCACAGTTCACTTGAGCTTCGATTGGTCTGGAGATGTTGTGCGTGCATGTGTGTGTTCATGTGTGTGTGTCCAAGTGTGTGTGTGTAGTACAAATGGGGCGGCGCCAACACCCACAAAGGCTGGCAAATTTCTCCCCATGGTCAATATTCCAAGGTTAATACCCTCTTGTCACCTTGTCGCACACGGCGTGACTCTCTTTGTTTTCTTCTTTGCAGACGTGGTGGAACTGGGTGAGTATTTGGATTTTCACATTTCAACCTGCTTCGAGTAGCCTTTTTCTGTCGTAGAAGTAGTGATTTTGGTTGATTTGTTGCTGTGGCTTTGCCGTACAAACACACACATTCACCCAAATGGTTACCATGGAGAAATTTGGTCACTTTGTGTTGCTCCGAGCGGTCATCGAAATCTGTCGATGTCGTTTGTCTCGGGTCAAAGGTTAGCGGCCCTGGTGTGTGTTCATCGTCTTGGCTCGGGGGTGACGTCTTTGTTTTTGTTACGCCGTTTCTAGAGTAAGGAGTCAATTCTCCCCAGTAGCACTGATGACAATTTGGATCCAGCTTCATCTGCTTTATAGGATAGCAGCTTCCGAGTGGAGCTCATTTAGGCCAATTCTCTGGTAGGAGTACAAGCCCCGGGATTCTTCCAAATTGCTTGCTTCAATATGTCCAGGCTTGGCGGGGGGGGGTTGAAAGTTCCCGTGCGTCCTGTCATGATAGATTTACCCAGCCAATTTTGTGCGGCTTGGTCACACTGGTTTTGGTGGCTGGTTTCGAGAGCAAATGCATACTTTTGCGAGCATGTTGAAGAATCTATTGAACCGACCGGCTGCATCTGCTGACAGCTTAAACAAAGCGGGCCGCCCTGATCTCTCACCTTCATGGCGGCGCCGCTCCGTCTCCGTGCCAGGTCGTTCTTCCTCATCAGATGCACATTATTACGCCGCATTAAAGTTGGTGGCAGATGAGGCGTTTGCTTACGATGACCCTTCTTCGGTTCATTTCAGTTCAAAGGCTTGATTGTGTTTATTAATAGATGAGATTTTTTTCGTCTGGTGCTCAGGCTGTCCAGTAAGTGTCATTGGTAATTTGTTTTTGGAACTAGCACTTTGTTTTGGTATTGCAATTTAATTCTCCTGGGATGTTGTTTTTTTTCCAGCAGAAAACAATGACGTTTACTTTGATTAAAATTGAATTCTCTGGGTATTGTTTAGTTTTTTTTCTTTGTAAAATTGCAATTTTGTTCTCCTATAAATATGATTTTCTTGTTTTAAAAAAAAAACTTTCCGTATTGATACATTTTAGTCCCCTGTTTTTTTTGTCAATTTGTTTTCTGTATTTACCTCATAGTTGGAAATCATTCTTTTTTTGCTCTACCAATTTTTTTAAATTTAATTTCCATCCATTCACGATTCTCCCCATTCTATTACGATTTCAATCTAATCATATTACTTTATTCCCCTCCCTCCCCTCGCCCTTTTTCTGAGTGCAGACCAATTTTATTTGATTCTTATTTTGAAAATAAGTCAAGTCAAGCATTGAAAGAAGAGAGGCAGAAGAAGATGAGAAAGATGTTAATTTAGTGGTGATACGGCGTATTGCAGCTACCGGCAGCCACCGGCAGCCACCGGCAGCCGGTGTAGCGTGCCAGCATTCATTTAAGCACAAATGAGTGTGTGATGTGCTGGCTGCGGGCCCTCCACTTGCCCCCCGTGTAGCGCTTCACTTCATTCCACCTGTGTCGCGGCGTCACACACTGCTGCGGTTTGACCTCATCCTGCCGCTTTGGGACGACACCACGGGGGAACAACTGAGCACAATTGTTGAAAACAAGTTTGGGATAAAAAAAGACGCCGTTACTACTTTTACGATAATTACGATTCCGCATATATTTTGCTGGGTTTTTTTGTAGAAAGAGAAATGATGGGAGGAGGGAAAAGAAATAAAGGAATTAATGAATTTTTTTTTTTTATTACATTTTGCAGCGCTTCTTTCTGCCTGTACATTTTTGTTTTTGTTATTTTAAATGTGTGTTGTTTTTTTCCTGTAGCTCCCCGCATGCTGACATGTAATCTCACTGCAAATTCCATTCTAATTTTTTCTCGTGTTTGTATTTTACAGTCCCCTCGGCGCCCACAGATTCGGATTCGGGCCGCCCGGACGAGGACACATTTGGGGTGAGTTTTATTTTTTTCATTTGAAATTTAATGCAGATGAAAATAACTTTTGATGACACAATTGGCAACAATCTAACATGCGTGTGTCACCTTTGGTGCAGGTCTCTATCGCGGTGGGCCTGGCGGGCTTTGCCTGCGTCCTCCTCCTCGTCCTTTTCGTGCTCATCAACAAATACGGACGACGTTCCAAGTTCGGCATGAAAGGTTAGTCATGCATGTGAGATTAGTATGCTTTTAGGGGGTGGTCCTGTCTCATGCAAATGAGCCCCATCTTATTTGCCAAAGTGAAAATTCTTACTATGACAACAAAAGATGGGACTACTCAACGAGCCCCTTAAGAATGATCAGCAGTTGTATGTCTGAGCTAGTTAGCAACTATCAGTACCATTTTATAGTGCTTAACAGCGAGCTGCTTTGCTGGCTAGCTTAGCATGAGCTGGTTAGCCACATATAGTCTGGGGCTGTCCAGCTACTTTTAGTGTATCATTCGATGTGTTGGCTACCGCAGTCGCCACCCTTATTATGACTGTCTTTGAGGGTTGCTAGCTAGCTAAGCTAGATGGCGTGGCAGCTTTTGCCACAGTCAAAGAGCAACTGGCCTTCGTGGCAACGAGCCTGGGAACATCAACCACATTACTTGTGTAAATGGGCACATTAGCTAGCTAGGTTATTTGATGAGATCTGCTAACATTCGTAGCTAAGCCTTAGCTGTACTTCTTGACACGCTCTCTTACTAATGTGCAATGTCACCTCAGAAAAATGGTTTCTTAGTTTCAGTACCCATTCGAGCAGCGTAAAGTAGCATTAGCCACACGCTAGTCGTAATGAGCTACTTTGCGGGATTAGTTCATTACTTACCTCGCTAAGAAACTCTGGGGCTGTAATTATTTAGGAGGTGGCAATTATCACGTTGGCCCAGAGCTGGCTCCAATCAAGGATGAGTCCTGGCAGCTAATGAGGCGTCACGGCAGAAAAGCTTGTATGCTAAGGCGTATGCTGTGTGCTACTGGGTGGACAGGGAATGAATTAAAATCCTAAGGAAGAGTTATGAGGAATGCTAAAGCATGTCTTAATCGCTTCATAACAATAACTTATTTCCTGCTAGTCTCTTCTAGCGAATAGTAGCAGCTTAAAAGGGTGCCAAGCTAGCTTGTAAACTAGCCTGTAAAGCTCTGTCATCGATATGCGTAAGAGCTGGTGAGCTGCAGCAATTGCTTGGGCAAACTAGGCTAGAGAAGATGTGAGATATCAGGCCCGCTTTAGACTTAAATACTTCACGGTCCACAGAGTTGCGCAACTAGAGTTCGTGAGCTTCGAAACTAAAAAAAATAGATAATTTTCAAATGGTTTTGAACGGCTAACTGACAGTAGGCTTTGAGTGCTGCATTCTGGGTAATTCCGCCGGTCCTGCTCAGCTCCACAATGGCCGCTGGCAGCTGCGGGATGTTAACATACGGAGCAGATGATACCGCCTCTATTTTTGGCACCGGTTTTCACTACCCAGTTTAAATTATGGAGGCGAAAAAAGGCTGAGGCAGCGTGTCGGGAGTAAGTCAATGATGGAAGAGGTCCGCTCGCTTTCAAGCTAACCCACTAAAGCCAAATCTTTGTTCTCTTTTCCCCTTACATTTCTTCATGTGCAGGTTGCACTTTTGTCCTACTTTCAAATACTATGCAGTTTATAATGCGACAGAATTATATTAGGGTGATTAATTCACTCCAGAATAGTTTTGGATGATAAAGAAAACAAATTAGCCCATTTATAGCTTTTCATCAGATAATATCCCTAGCATGTCGTATTCATCGTAACGGCACGAAAGTCACCATTAGACTTGGTGAAGCAGCATGTGGCTTGGCCCATTATCCAGGTTTGTCTTTGATGGTTGGTGCCGCTGCAGTTTTGTTGTCTTCTATATATAAATGTGTGTACGTGTGTTTGTACGTGTGTATTGCCTGTATTTGCTCTCTGCAAACATCGTACTTTTCACTTTTTACATCTTGTTCCTTGTAATGGAATGAAGCTGTCTTTGGATACAATAAGAAGCTGCAGCATCCTCAGATGCACTGACGCACACAAAAACACACACACACAAACAAAAAAAAATGATACAAATAACCTTACGTGGTCGCACTTACACGGACGCTAGCCCGCGGCTGGCGGCTAACCACTGTGATCCAGACGTGCGTGTCAGGACGGTTTACCCTTCTCGCCACTCCATACCTGAACCAGGCCTTGGGATGATCAACACACACACACACACACACATTTATTGCATCACTACCTAGCTTGGCCTGCGTGAGCTCTGTTGCCGGGCGATGAGACTTGACTTACACATCATGTAAAAAAAAATACATATATATATATATTCCTAATACACTCACCAAACACGTATTAATTTCTGCCCCTCAAATTCATCTGCTATTTTTTGTTTTTTTTATTGGGAGAATGTCGACCCTTCGCAGCAAGACATCAGCGGCAGGTCGGCTAATAGCTAAGTGGTCACCTTGTCTGTGGGTGAAGCAGTCGCCGGTTAAAAGGCGAGTAAAGTGGTGACACTAAATGCACTTTACCTGCTTTTGCGAGCGTCTCCCCTTTTAAAACATCGCCATCAATAGTTCAAGCCAGCGCCGCCATGGCTTAATATAGTTGCTTTTAAAAAAGCGCGTAGCGACATATGGAAGTTGAGAAAAAGAAGCAGCACATTTACTTTTCAGTCTTCCAGAGCCATTTGGCGGCGTCCTCGAGGGAGTTGCTTAAAAGAAAAACATGTTTACTTCGCTATTCATAGACACAACATTTAGTCCCGTAATGAACACGCTCCAACATTCCGACTGGATTCCTTCTAGCTGTCCTTTACTTCTATTTTATACGTTGCTCAACAATAACCGGCGAGAGGAGCATTCGTGTTAATTAGATGACACCAGACAATGTGCCCGCGCTTGCCAAGCTCACTGTCGACATTTGACCATCTGAATTATTTGTGTGTTTTTCTTTTTTTTTATGACTATTGCGCAACGTTACAGTTATCTTAAATAACTAGCAAGACCTGTAATCATATTCATTATTTGATAGTGTTCCGCACATGCCTGTGCTTGACTAAGCATGGCATGGTCTTTTATTTTTTTTATTGTTATTATATCAGTCGCTTATTTCTACAGTGCGTTATCATGAATAATTGCCGTGGAACAATCACATTAGTGTCCACCTTGCGCATAAAAACGGGACCGTACATGACCGAGTGCGCCGTGAATTTTTTATTTTTTTTATTTGCCGCAGTAGCGGTTGTCTGTTAATTGCTATTGCGCAAGAAGTCTATTATCTCAGACAACACATGGGAGGAGGAATTATATTCATTTTTATGACACAAAATGCTTTCTTTCAAAGTGTAGTTCAGATTTTTTGAATCGTACTAATTTTATAGGCGCAAATAAATAAGTGTTGCACGGATCGAGCTCGTGCTCATTTATTTTTGACCCGCCGCAATGGCGACGACTTGATGATTACGCACGTTGACGCTCTCAGCGGCGGTGACGCAAACACAATGCTAAGAAATCACTTTGTTTCTTTTTGACACATGCACCAAAAAACAACAACACAACCAGGTTATAAATACACTCGGCACATCATTAAGTGACAGAATCCTTCAATGTCACCCGCCATGAAAATTCGACATTGGCTTGGAACGGCGCACACGGACACCTTAATATTTTATAAAGACACACAATGAGTCATCTTCAAATTTTCACCAATCGTATACCCCCTTAAGGGCAAGACCTTCTGGATTTTGATGAATAGCAGCTATGTACCGAGAGTGTATTTGTTGAGTCTTTGCTATAGCAATACTGCATTGATTTTGAAAACATATTACTCATATAACTGTCTGCTTTGGTTTTGGGGCACGGGGGGGGATGATATGTCTTTATTAGTATTGCTTTTCAAAGCTATCTGTTGTTTATCTAAGTTTTTAGAGATGATATGCTTGTCAGTGCAAGACCCGATTGATATTGAAAGAAATATCAGCTACAGTGTATGATCAGTGTGGGGGGATTAGATGTCTGCGTCGGGGCAAGGCCCCCCATTGATTGAAATGACATCAGCCTCGTAAACAGTCTTCTCTATTTTTCGGGCATTTGTATGTCTTGGTTCGGGGCAAGACCTTATGGATTTTGAATCGAAAGCCACTCAGACGACAGAGGCAGACGCGGTCAAAAGTCAGGTTCGTTCATGTTTCGCTCCTCGAGCCCAAAATTGCGAGAATAGACGATATTGAGTTTGATCATGGTGTACAAGCGGTTTGTAATATTTTAAACCCAAGTAGAGAGCCAGTCTGTATTTATTTTGAGGTATATATGAAGAAAAAAAAAAAGAATATCCGAAGTTGCTTGATATCTCAGCTGCTTGTCGCACAGGAAAGATGCGCAACTGCCTGAAGCGAGTTGAACGTAAGCGAGCAGCCTGATAACAGCGAGATAATGATGATGGTGAAGATAGGTGACAATGCCACATAACTTCCCTGGCGGAGATAATAACAGCAGCCAAGATTGGTAATCATAAAAAAAAGTAGAACTGAGTTTGTGTAGCTTCTGCAACACAAGTGGGATGTTGTGCATTTTAGATTCACACTATTTTTGTATGTTTAGGACTTTTATTTGGATGGATGGATGGATGGATGGATGGATGGATGGATGGATGGATGGATGGATGGATGGATGGATGGACGGACGGACGGACGGACGGACGGACGGACGGATGGATGGCTTGGAAGTAGTATTCTTAAAAGAATTAACAGAAATAAAATCGTGTCATTGTAGTCATTTTTCAACATTTGCGGGTTTTTTTCTTTCTTGTTTGCAAAAATATTAAAAAATGACTTCCAGTTTTAAGTGACGTTACCAGCAGAATCTACTCGGTGATGAAGAAGCGACTCTTAACGCTTCCGTCGTTGATTTTTTTTGTTTTTATGATGTAACGAGAATTTTTTTGTTTTTGTTTTAGTATGTGCTTGAATCCACCTTCCAACCATTTTCAATTTAGTATGATTTTTCCTGCCAACAGCTCGTATTACATAAGAAGCAAATGGAGAGCGCCTTGTGTTCACTCCCACGCCGGACTCTTTCATTCCGACACGCACACACGCACACGTAGACAAATCCCAGCCTTTGCTCTCAAGTGAATGTCTGCTCAATCAATGGGCATATATAAATATATTCATATCTGGCATGTATATATATGCACACACGGCAGGATGGTTTACTCTGAACAGCATGCTCCAGCGCTACCCATCTCTCTTGTATTTCCCTCGGCTCACATTCCCATCAACCTCGCCTCGCTTTGCATCAAGACCCCTGCATAACCCCTCCGGACCATCCCTCAAAGTTTCCTCTTCATAGCCAGTGGCTTACTATATGGAGAACATGCCTCCATTTTTTATGGCTCACAATTTAGCATGTGTGACAGAAGGACAAAATTACTGTTTAATGTCACCTGAGGGTTCACATTGGCTGCAGTCAGGGAGCAGGAATGACTTTATTTTTTTAGACAGCACAGGTACAACACATCTTGATTTTGATGCCACATATTGGCACCAATTATTTTCACATTATTATTAATTTAGCATGGCTGTCATATTTTAATTAAATATTATAGTTACCACTGATTAGTTATTTTCATATTATTAATTTTGTACGTTTGTTATATTTTAATTAAATACACATTATTATTCATTTAACATGTTTGTCATATTTTAATTAAATATTATAGTTATCACATATACTTACTGTATTTTTTTACATTATCCAGTTATTTTCATATTATTAATTTTGTACGTTATATTTTAATTAAATATGATTAGATAAAGCGGTACAGAAATGAATGGATTGTTTAATAGTTTAATTAAATATTATAGTTAAAAGGAAATAGCTATTACACTATAATATATATATATATATATACACACTATATTGTCTTGTTCATATTATTATATTTTACTTACTTGTGTATATGAACTATGCTCTCCAAAAAAACTTTAATACTTTAGAGGAGAGCAGTGCACTCGAATGCACCACAGTTGCTGGTAGATGTCCGCCTTGGCATGCAGTCTCAAAAATGCTGAGACAGCGTTGTAGCCGGTCCACTGTGTCCACCGCGAGCCGGGCCTCCAAGGCGCTATCAGAAAGTAACAACTGTCTAACGAGCTAAAACCGATTCCTGTTAAGAGGCTGCCGCCCCCTCAAGGTCGTCTAGCGTGGTGCAGTGATGCAGCAAAAGCTTCCACAAGTCTCCAAAAGTTTTGCCTCACCTCCATGAAATCCCGCAGAGAGAAACGTGATGAGTCACCGTGACCTCATCTTTTCTCCCGAGTTACACGTTAAACACCTCGCTGGCCTTGACCCTCCGTTCTCGGGAGGCTTTTGGGAGCTTTGTAATGTTCCCGGCTGGAGGTTGGTGGTGAAGATATGTAAGAATTGAGCGTAAGGAGTCAAGATCTCCAAGTAGGAAGGTAGCTAGGTACATCTAAATCTAATCTAGCTCCCGTTTTTTTCCACTTTTGCGATTCTCCGGGCAGTTGACTTGTTTTTATTCTCCACAAGAACAATTATGCAATAGTTAGATGGCAGTGTGCGAAGACTTATTACTGCTTAAAAGCCTGTGACACGTCCATGTCCTATCAACTCCAATCTGCTTCATTCATCATCGCCATGTTTTTTTTTTTTTTTTAATTCGACTTCCTCTGGGTCCCACAATGCACTTTTCAACCCACGCTTTGTCTTGCTATTATTATTGCAGCTCATCTCTCCGGCGTCGTGCTCTCTAATGGAGTTATAGTACACCAAGGATAAAACAATTAAAAAGAAAATTCATTTGAATGAATTAAAGTTCAGGGACAGTTTCGGTAGTCACGACGAATCGCCCTGCGTGGCCGCTTGGGTCGCGTTGTCCCACCTCATTAACCTAAGTGGTAACCCATGAATAGGCACATTACCACAAAACCGACAGAGAAAAGTCTCCTCATGAACAGTTTGAAATTAATTAATTACTTTAAAAAAAAATGGGAACTAAACCGAATACTCTAGCTTTGATGGGACACTGCCCCACTTAGCCCCTTCCACTCCCGGCAAAATGGCTCTTGTGGCACGCCGGGACGACGGCCATTGCCCAATCTCCGTACATTTTCCAATCATTTGCAGCGTAGAGGAGCAGACTGGTAGCTGGCGAAAGATTTGGGAGGCTGTTAACGAAATGCCAAGGCCATCTGTGCTGCTCTAAGAGGGTGTGAAATGAAGACGGAGAGTGTGTCACACGGCGATGAGAGGTCATTACTGGCTCCTCAAAGGCAGCAGATTATGTCAATTTTACAGGTCACAGTCTCGTGGGTCACCGCATTTTTTATCCCCTTGGTCTCGGTGACACTCGGTAATGAATGTGTATACGTGTTGTGTGTGTGCGGGGCCGGTGGTTCAAACGTGTCTGAAAAGGCAGCCGCCACCTGACGACAAGTGGCGATGATTAGATGCGAACAGATGCCATCGGGATGTCATGACTTGGTTACTCAGCGGCAATCTATCAAAACAACAACAATGAAGCAATTAGATTGGAATTGAACTATTTACAATGTAAAATGTTTAGAATCTGTTTGCCTAAACTTGTGCTTCCATAAAATGGCCAATGGATCCTCAAAATGTCTGCTTCAAAACAAAATGGCCGACTTCCTGTGTCTCTTTCAACATGGCATCTGGCTTCTTGGATCTTTCCACTTTTGCTGACTTGAAACTTTTCATCCGTCCACTCATGTTAGACGTAAAAAATTTGAGTGCCGTTACCAAATAAATTCTGACGCTACATCTTCTCTATTAACTTTTGGTTCTGGTTTACCGACTAAAAAGCCCATTGAGTGTAATGCTGTCTAATTGCAATATTAGTGAAGTTGAATCAAAACAACAGATCCAGAATATCATGAATTTTAAATAACCATTTTTAAGGAGATGAATAAAAGCAATCTTATTAAATCAGATGCTAATGTTCGCTTGTGACTGTCTTCCGCTAACACAGTAAAAGCCCTTAAAGGACTCTCTTAACATTAATGTCTATAATTTTCCTCGTTAGCCGTGCAAGTCTGTTATTATTGGCCATTAAAAAAAAAACTGTTAGCTAGCGGTGCATTAATAACAAAAACAGCTTATCTTCTCATGGGAGTTTTTCTTTGCCTTATAAGAAAAAAAACATTATCTGACTTGCAAAAACGAGGCTAAACATGTCACCGGCGCTGTGAAGTAGCTTCTTCGGTCTCCCGGAGCAACGCGCTAGCGGCATCCATGTTATAAATGTATCAGCCTGTTGATGCAAAGTGACACTTCATGCATGATGCACACCAGCGCATGGCTCACCGACCAATGTTACATATGTATACATCGAATATCTGCGTGTGGAGGAGTTGAGACGAGGTGGCACACTTGATTCAACCACCTCCAGGGGACGAATTGCGTTCTCATTTGAGTGTCTTCATGGCAATCGGCACATTCTGGGTCAAGTGAGAGCGTTTGCTTCTGTTTGATTTCTTTACTCACTGAACGTTTTGAAATGTGTATGAGCGAGTGATCGTATGTGTCTGTGAGAACAGCATGTCAACTCCTATTTTTTCTACCAGATTTTTTTCCATCCCCAAATCCACCAAAAGCTCACCGCAATATGTTTACGGACCTGTTCCGCAGCCAAGATAACAATGACACTGGCGCTAGCTAGCTATAGCGTAGCCCGGCAATCTGATCCTGATGCCTGTGCCACGGGGTAATTCCAATTTCCTCTACGCGGCGGGGTAAAAAAAAAAAAAAAAGCAAAACAAGAAGAAGCAAAACATGTTTTAATCAATGATTAATGCTCAGTGGAGATGACTGTTTATCTTTTGCATATTCCAGTAGGACAAAATGCATTGTGGGTGCTGCCGAACAAATTGTCAGATAAGACGCGGCAGCTGCCGCCATCTTTTTAACCTGAGCTTTTGTTTATTAGCGTGCCGGATGTGATATTTGTGCTGCAAACAGGCGTGGCCTTTGAGACGGCCCAGAAGATGAACAAAAGGGTTGATAACGCGAGGCTACTACCTTATTGGAATGACAGATTAACACCGGGAATCCTTGAAGAGGCGACATGATTGTTAGTGTTAGTCAGAGGACCTTGTCTATCGTCTGCTCTAGACCGTCCGTCTCTGTTCTCCCTCGCGAGGAGCTCAACTATAATAACAAATCTTGTCGACACACTGCTCAAGTCATACAAATTATTTTCATTGAGATGCTGGTCGTTCCGTCGTTACGACGTTATTATCGCTCAGAAGTCAGAAACTGTCACACGTGGCCGCGCGGCATGTGAATTGAAATTAGAGATAAAGCAAAGCCAATCATAGCTGAACGTTAGAATTCTGCTCTGGCTAATTAATAACTGACAATTAAAACGCTGGCAATAATTTGCTCCAAGATGGGAAAGCAGACGTTGCCGAAATGTTAAAAATGGAGGCAGATGATGTCTGCGGGTTGGTCACAAAAATGGATTTCAATTCATCTTGTTTTCCTCGTTCAATCTTCAATGACTCTACTGAGAATTTCTCTTTTTCAACGTTTTGTGTAATTTTACAACCGTGTTCCACAAAGACAAAAACTTTTTTTTTTCTGAAAATATAAAGGCAACATTACATTTTTTTTGGACTATTAGAAACCAAGTTATGACAGACATAAGTACTCACCAGGTTAACTCAAAGCTCAGGTATTTATCTATTTCTACTGTTTATCCTTGAGATGTTTCTTCCTCCTAAAGGTCACCTAAGCTAAATTAAGTTGATTCGGCATCATTTGGAAAACCACACCTGTCTAAAAAAGGTCCCGAAATTGTCATGTCATGCAGATCATATCACAAAACTAGCATAAAAACAAAAGCTCATAATAACTGTTTGATGTTGCTTCAATTTTGGTTTCCATGAAATGACGGAAATCCATGTCCCAAACTCATTTCCATTCAAAAGTCAACATCTTCGCAAAGTGGATTTACTCCGGCTAATCGGAGATCAACAAGAACTCGGCATTTGGTGTGTTTGTGAAACAGCAGATAAAGTCTTTAAAGAGTGCGTTATTTAAATGAAGTGCGCGTCCCGCTGCGTCCTTGTGTATAATTGTCGCTTGGCTGACTGCTCGGAGCTCCCCGTCGCCCCCCGCCAAAAACAAAAAGCTGAAAGAGAATCCGTAATGTGGCTAATCCAGTGTAAGCGGGAGGGAAGCCTCTGGTTAATAGTACACGCCGCCTTGTGCCGAGAAGAAAAAGTCTGTCTTTGCCCCTCTTCTCCATCTTCCCTTCATCTCCTCCGTGGGAAAAAAACGGAGGTGTATTCCCATTCTGTCAATCACCGACGCTGCGCCTGCGAGGCCTCTATCAGTGTAAACAGAAGACAGGAAACGGCGTTTGGTGTTTTCTCCCCCCTCAACGTGGAAATAAAAAAGCTCTGTTAGGTGACGCTTTGATCCCGACGCTGTGATAATTGCGATCGTTTGTGAAAGCAAAATGACAAGCCACGTTTAGAGTGGCGAATAAAAGGAGTGAAAGCGCGCAGTGAGGGAAGAGTCGTACGGTCAGCTTGCTGTTGATTCTCAAACTTGCCAAGTCCTTTGTGTTTTTTTTTCTTTATCTGCTCAAATGACTCCTTGGAATCCAAATCCTGTTTTTACGAGCAGAGCTTCTCGAATGTTTTTTCCGACTTGTGGTGTCTGTCAAGTTTGAAAAGTTAAACTTCACGGCCGTGCTTCCATCTTTTTGCAATAACAAAAGTTTGGAGATGTAGCATTGTCTATTCATCCCTTATAACTGCTTCAATTTGATGGTTAAAAAGACTTGGCCATTTTAAAGCTGAAATTGAAGACGCTCTTTGTCTTGGGTGGCCGTGCCCACCCCTGGCCACCAAGTAGCTCCGCCCTTGGTCATACATCTATTTACCTTTTTTTTTTATCTGCCGGACAAGTCGATGAGTAATTGCCACTTCAAAACTTACTGTGTCTTCCAAGTACGTCTCCTTGAGAATTTCTGCGAGGTTCCATGTTGGGTTGTTGACTGACAAGACTTCCGGGAAAGATAAAAGCAGCGGTCCGCCGCGTGACACCCTCGGATGTCCTTGTTGTTATTGTGAATGGATGCCCAGCAGAGGACAGGAAATGGCGGAAGCCAGTGAGGCACAATCAAACTTAGGAGGCGTTTTATGTAAAGAGAGGATTTGTGATTTTGTGCAGAGAGGTGACCCATTTGTGCACTCTTGAAGTCGTGCTGCCTGGAGCTGGGAATAAATACAAATCTCCCTCCGTGGAGTCGTTCCAACTCGTATGAGGGTTGACAAATGTCGCAAAAATACAGCTCCATTGTCGTATGATTACGGAGTTGTAGGGATTTGTTGTGACTTTATTTTCTTGCAGAACTTTCTGGCTCTGAGCGTCTTTGGAAAAGTATAAGAGCTCCCTAGACCCAAAATGTTTGGACACCTACCGGCCGATTGTTCTTGCTAGGTTGTTATGACACTCCCGAACTTCAATGACTATAAACCAAAAAGTCCAATAAGTGGCTGCTTTATCGAGAGGGGGGGTCCGACACCCATTTGCGATGTTTTCTCAGCATGTGAGGTGCATCATTTGACAGCCCCCCTAGCTCAGGGTCCTCTGCTTCTGAGCCCAATTACAGGCGGCCCCGTTTAATTTATTGCCACGCACTGACGGCAACACTTTGAAGTCGGTGTTGGGGGGGATGATGTGTGGGCGGTAAATCAGTTTTATTTGTATTTTTATTTATTTTTTTGTCTTACTTGGGATTTCTTAAGCTCCACTTTTATTAGTATTTTCTTATTTTTATTATTTTATTGTTTTATTTTTTTTGTCTTAAAAGTGATTTCTTAAGCCTCACTTCTTTTTGTATTTTTTATTCTTATTTTATTTTTTGGTCATACTTGTGATTTCTAAACTCTGTGGTCTTCTGTGTTTACATTTGACTACAGAGGAAGTTAAATTTAGCAAGCATCCCCCCCACCGTCCCACCCCTCCTGCGAACATGACACTGATTGACAGCCGGCGGCGGCTCGTGGCGATGTTTTTTGCAACAAGGCGGCGCCCACAGGAGTCGCCCTCAGTAGATGTTACGATGTTTGCGTTTGAAATGCCTCCTGCATGCACTTGACATCTCCGCCAGTGTTTGGAATTTATGAAGCATTCGAGCGGATCGCACTGATGATTGGACCTTGTACATTGTGTTCCATAATTTCCCTTTGTGGACTTTGTGCCATCTTGCTTCTAACAAATGTTTATTTACATATATAGCCCTAGCGCATCAGCCCGCCGCTTTTGCTTTACTTTCAAATCAGAGCTCTGGGTCGGAAAATCCAACCGCACGGGTTAATCCGAGGTCAGGGCGGTTCACGGAAGCATGCGAGGCATCCGTTAAAGGGGTGAGAAGCTTCCATTAGTTGAAATCATATATGTTTTTTGTGATCTCTTGCGTGAATAAGGACAAAAACAACAACCCAAGATACCAAATGAGCATTCGAATTAATTCGCGGAGGGCAGCGATGAATGTCAAAATTTCCGCACATTGCTGAAAATGTCACTTCAAACCACAAAGCTGCCAGACATTTTTTTTTTTCTTCTGAATTCTCCAAATAATGACCAAACTCACTAAATTGCATCCACAAAAAGTTTCCCAATTTGATGTCACCCATCTGTTTGGGACACCTGCTTCCATTTGGACTAACTTGCTCAAAGTATGAGCTTTGGAATTCATCCAATATGGCTGCTTCAAATCATGACGGAAAACCTCTTGATCAATTGGAGACATTTGTCCTTGAGACAAGTGGCTGATAAAACGACAACTTCAGTACCGGCTGTCTTTTTAAAGCTCCTCATTGTGGGAGTTTTGGTGTCTTCTCTCACCTTGGCTGCGGCTGTGCCTGTAAGTCATCAAGTCGGCCGGCTGCCCTCCACTACAGTACTTGTCAAGAGCCGCTATAACGAATAGCGACGCGAGGGAGGAATTTGTCTGCGTTTAATTGACGCGCAGATCACCATCGTCACACTCGGCGGTCTCTTCCCAATGCGTTCCTGACAGATCCCCAAAAAAAACGACCCGGGATATAAATACGTCCCTGTCAATCACAGCAGGTGTCCGCAGGTATAAATATATCCTGTTATCGCCAGTGCCGTGCCCTTGTTGTGTTATACAGCACGTTGAAGTCACCTTTTCCTGACGTATGTTCTCCTTCGAGAGCGCTAAGTGCCACGTCCAAGCGGCGTATTGATTGATAGGTGCTTTACGCCGCAGTACCTCCCACATGGTTGGCCTGTAAGTACGACATGGCTCAGCCACCGTATTTTGTTGTGTCCTTCAAAATGCCTTTGGGGCGGGGCTTAATCAGCCACGAACGTGACCTGTAATGTAGTCATTAAACTTATATGGAAGTAATCCCAAAACCATAACCATAATTACCGTATTTTCCGCACTATAAGGCGCACCGGATTATAAGGCGCACCATCAGTGGATGGCCCATTTTAAAACTTTGTCCATATATAAGATATATACATTTGGCCCGCGGGCCGGACTTTGGACACGCCTGCTGTAGTGGCTCAATATTGGTCCATATATAAGGCGCGCCTGATTATAAGGCGCACTGTCGCCTTCTGAGAAAATTGGAGGTTTTTAGGTGCGCCTACGGAAAATACGGTATTGCTTAAACCTTTTCCGACTTTTGTGTTGTGGATTTATCGATTGTAAAAAGTTCAGCATTGGCTGAGCGTATTTTGCCAAACACTGCCCAGGACCGAAGACTTCTTTTTCTCTTACTCGTGCAAACTAGAAAGTCATTTGCGTTTTCGAGTCAGGTGGTGGCGAGGTCTTCGTCTCCCGCCATGGAAGCTGGCTTATTCCTCCGGTTGAGCATAACGAATGCCAATAAAAGAATCGAAGCAGAGGAGTGTGAAGGGTGATTTACTGTATGTTGGTGTGTGGCGCTCGGATGTGTGTAATTACAATTAGATTGACCTCAGCGTGCACGCCTTGCTTCCTTCCTTTACGCTCTCTGACTCAGGCTAAACCAATCAAATCGGTGGCTGACGCGCCGCCGGAGAGATGTGAAGCAAGTCAACCAGATGCGTTCTTGGACGCCGTGTTCTGTGGCCGCAAACAATTGAACCTTTATTACTAAAAACAATCAAAATGTCCTGTTTAACTTGGACGACAATTCGCAAGAGTCTAAATGATGAAGCAGTATCTGGTGGCTAATTTTATGCATTAGCATCTAAGCTAATGTAGCACTGTCGCTTGTGAGATTCGATGGGCTTTTGGTCAGAATCGTAATTGGGCACACCGGTTTGCGCTCGGTTCTAGTCTGCAATGTGTGCGTGAGGGAGAGTGTGAGTGTTTGTGTTGTCTGCGCACAATGTGGAAACATGTTGTCTCCTGGGAGCACAATGCAGTAGCTGTCAGTCACTCGCCCATAAATATTTATACGCGGCACACCAGTGAGGTTCTGCCGCTGCCTCTTTTGAGCGTTTTCAATGCCACCTCGCGTTCTACGGGCATTATCTCCTCTTCCTCTCGCCATCGCCGACCAGTGACATCGTCTCTCTGCCGTGACGGCGTTTAGCATTCTAACGCGCGAGTGTCGACTCGCTACGCTAATGTAGGCGATATTCACATGCAAGCCGGCGTCGAGGGAATTGTTGTCTATTCCGGTGTCGTGATAATAAATGAAACCTTGTGTGTGTGTGTGTGTGTGTGCGAGTCTTTATGATCCAAATGGGTTTGTGTAACCATGCCACAATGGAATTTTCATAATAACTTTTCCCTGCGAGGAGAAGGATGCAGAGTGGCTCAGCTCTTTGTCAATTTGGAGAACAGCAGGCGGGGTTTTACGTATGTTTGTTTTTAGCGATAAAGATGGTTATAGATCCAGACAATAGAGACTGTCGTCGTTTTCCGTCAGTTTTGATAGCCATTAACACTACATTTGAGGTGACACAACAAGTTGCTTTTTAATACTTTGTATAGATTGATAGTTTACTGCGCCCACAGAAAAATAGTTCTCGAAATAAGAGGAAAAAAGACGCTTGGTTTCTTGCTCTCAGTTGTAGTTTTCTTTAAAACTGGCACGTAAAAGAAAATGATCAAAGTAAATTGTTGGACCAAAATCATTTAATTCAACAAAATGCTAAACTTAATGCTAATGAAAGAGGGCTAATAAAAATTAGCATGGCACATAAAAGAAAACTATTAAAGTAAAATGTTCAACCGGATCATTTAATTCAACAAAATGCTGAACTTAATGCTAACGAAAGAGTGCTAACAAAAATTAGCATGGACTTAAACAAAAAACGGCCACTTTAACGAATACAAATCGGGCACGTAAGAATTCTCACAGGCGTGTTTTCTCTCGGGTCTGCGGGAACAAGCGATTAGTAGGATTAGATTATAGTCAACGAGAGCAAATTGAGGACATTCTCTGTCTCCTCGTCTTCCTCCTAATTACGTTGCATTTCTCTCAGGAGACTCTCAATGTTGTCTCCTTTGTCGCAGCACAACACAATACTCGGCGCACTATTGAAAATTGCAATTTGCCAAAATATTATGTAGTATTTGTATGTCCAACATGCATTTTAAGTATCCTGTAATAGTTTTTTTTCTTTTCTTCAAAACTCGCCTACGTAGGACCGACTTTCCAAAAATGGATGACCGCAGATGTTGATTCAGGTAGAGGACATGCACGACGGCCTGGCTTACAACAACGAATATAAAGGCAGCTGGTCACATTTCAAACGCTGTCCTTCTCTCCTTCCCTCCCTCCCGCTGTATTGTCGGCGCCGTAATGCTGCGGGAGCGAACAGAGCGTAAATCTCCAGCAGTCCACGTTGCGCAGGACGATAAATATCAGCTGTCCTGCAGTACTGGGTCAGCAGCATGAACCGGAAAGGACATGCGGGGGTGCTCCATTGCAGGGGACCGCTCAGTTGAGTGACGCTCCGTGTCAGCTTAGTTATTTTCATTATCCGAGAGGTGTAGAGGCTAACGCGTAATCAGCGGGGGTCTTCACACAGTGGTGGCATCTGGTAATTAAGTGTCCTAATTGTGCTTACTAATGTGACCGCTAAACCAATTGCAGGAACACCAACAATTAAAAGGTTCTCCCGAGCACACACATAAGAAGGTCTTAGAGAAACTTCGTATTAGTCTGAAACTCTTTTATGCAAAATAACAATATATAAAGTAACAATAACATTCTAACGGCGTGCTTTCTGTGCTCGAGTAAATAAATTATTGAAAGGAAATATATACAGTGATCCCTCGCTACTTTGCGTTTCGTTTATCGCAGCTTTACTACATGGCGGATCTTTTTTCCAAATTAAAAAAAACATTTAAAAGTCAAAATAAAACTTCGAAATTGCGGACAATGTAGTATTGCTTCAAATGTTCGTTTACATTCCTTTAGAAGTCCGTTTTAGTACGATCGTGAATTAGCATCTTTCCGCTAACTCGTTAGCCTGCTTGTTCTTTCTGTTGGTGACCGTACTTCGCGGATTTCACTTATCGCGGGTGTTTTTTTTAAACTAATTATCCGTGATAAACGAGGGATTACTGTATTTATTTATTTTTTTCAACAGACGTGACCATGTTGGCGAGTTGCGATGATTACGAGGGCGATGAGAATTCTTTGATAAGTCCCTGTGATGATCCAACCCTACTCATGTTTTTCTAACACTCCGCCACATGTGAAGTTAATTGGGCTCCCGTCCGTCATTAATGAGAAGCCTCTCTGCGAATTATCCTTCCTGTGTTCTCTTGTTCGTGTCCTCCAGTTAAATCCAGTCCCAATTAACTACCTTTGAAAAGGAATCTGTGTGATAATTACCACAAGGAGGTGGAACGGAAGCAATCGCACTCTGCAAAATTTATTCCACACCACAGGGATTTTGCTTTCTTTTGTGGGTCTGTGTACGTATGTGTGTGTCCTGAGAATCACCTTCAATGTCCACTTTGGAAGCGGAGATACGCCTGCGCAACTATATAGTCATTTTAATATAAGGAATATAAAAAAATCAGTCAAAAGTAAAATGAGAGTGATAAAACAAAGAGGGAGGAAAAAATCTAAAGAGTGCCGTAAAAAGGAAAAATGTCGGTTGCGCCACATTAAATACAGAGTTGTTCACTTCTTATTCGATTTTTCTCTCCAACTTTCTAGGGGGTCATTCTGATTGCTCATATTAAGTAAATGTCATGCAAGAAACTTCCAGGGAGCTTTTTTTTATCCAACGCTTTCATAGCTATCCGCCGCCTGCTTTAATCATTATTTTGTCACAAGGCTTTGTGCAAAATTCTCTTGAGAGATTAAGAAATGTTGCAAAGACGCGCTGCTATTAAAGCTGTATCATCGTTTTATGGATTCTTCCATTGTGCTAACAACATGAGGTATTTGCCATTTGCGCTGTGTTTTCTGAGGCGTTGACACGCTGCTATGCATCGATTTGCGGCAAGGCATTTTTTTCAGCATTGCAATGGAATGCTTAAGTCACTTTCATTCGAAGTTTCTATCAGTGTGTTCTTTTATTTTGGTCGCCATCAATAACGCAGTGGGATGAGAAGCAGAGTTAATTGTTTCCTTCTTGAATTTCCAAATGTCAAATGAAGAGTCTGAACAACTAGCTGTGTGAAGTTAGGGCAGTAGGGCAATTTATTTTTCACTCAATAATGCGATTGTGATCATTTTTCCTTTTTTTGTTCATAAGAGCCTAACCGAATCGGAAATAACGAGCCATCGATGCGACCTGATGTTTTTCGTCGACATTCTCTTTTGATTCGTCTATTTGAGCGGCTTTGTTTTTTTTTATTACCCTCCTATCCAGCAGGTGGTGCAAGAGAGTAGTTCTCCCTGTTGTTGCTCCATGCTCGCCACTGGCAAAAACTCAAAGTTTGTTAGGTTTTTTTGGACTCCCAGCACAATGTTGCCTTTAAGCTTAGCGATCCATCTCAGCGATGCGCTGACAGCGGCGTAATGAAAGAGACTATTTTGAATCTGGGCGGCGGGTAACGGTTGTAAATTACACCGACATCCGGGGAGGGGAAAAAAGATGATTCCGATGTCACGCCTGATCAATCGATCTGGGCGAATTAGCTAATGCACCTGAGGCGGGCGCCTTACATAAACATAAAACACTTTGGCGAAAATGCCGCTGGCCGCGATCGCCGCCATCGCACATTACAGGCCAGGGAACATTGACGAATGCCGCCCCGAGTCTGCCGTCTGCCGAGGAGTCGGTGAGGGATCTTCGCCAGAGTGGCATCACTCTCGAAGACAAATGGGAGGACGCTGCGCAGGGAAATGTATTAGCGAGCCAGGCCGGGGGCTCATCTTTAAACATCATGCGACAATCTGGCACTTTGCCACCATCAGAGTCCACATTAGCGCAGTTTTGAAAGCAATGCTTGCTACACGTGTGAGGTAGGGTTAGGGTTAGGGGCGGTATCTCATTTCAAGAAAGGAATAAAATGTATTATCCCTAAACGTTACATGTTCAAGTCCTACTTGGAGGAGAAAAAGTATTTGTCACCATTCTGATCGAATGGCTGTGTCACGTGGAGTCCCACAAGGGTCCGTTCTTGGACCCTTTAAGTTCCCCCTGTGCACCAATGGCATAGCTCTGCAGATAATACACTTCTAATCTGTCCCAAAATGAAAGCCTGCAGTTTGAAATCCCTCTCGCATGGTGTAGCGGCTACCTGTGATATCTTCATAGTAGAGACCGCCTTATTGTGAATTTTCAAACACGTTGAATCTACTCTGGTCCCTGAGGCTACAAAAGGCTCAATAATTGGAATTGTGCACGGGGAGCTTTTGTTATCTTATCCTTGACGTGGTAGTACATTGGATTTACAGCGTATACATTAGCCAGTCGGGCTTTGTCCATCAGCCATCTAAGAAAAATGCGATTTTTACATCTCAAATTTGAGAGATCCAATTTTCCCTTTTGTACTCTGCAGAAAACCACCTTGTGTGTGCGTATTGACGCGTGTGTGTGTGTGCGCTTTTGGAGCACAGCCATCATCGATCTGCCTCAGGAGTCTGATCAGATGCTTTTTCATTCCATTTCGTGTTCCCTATTAAAGAGACACATTCATTGCGGGTACCTTTTCTGTTTAATCTTTTTTTTTCTTTTTTGCCATCAGGACATTGTGGACTTCTTCCGTTGTTGTGTGTGTGTGTGAGAGACATTTAAAGCCGTGGTTGTTTGTTGTGCATTCTGTATTTTGTCTTTTTGTGTGCTTTCCAATAAGCGCTCACTCAGTCGAGGTTTTGGGAGTCCCGGAGGAGAGGAAAAACCCCAAATAACTGTTCTTTTCACTGAACTCCAATAAAATGAGGTTAGGTCCCAACTTCTGTTTATACAAATACAAGTCAAAGAGAAAGTAAACAGTATAACTGTAGATACAATAGGTAGATTAGAAAATAATCCCAAAACAGCATGTCTGAAAGGACACAGGAAGTCATTTGGCCTCAAAGTGACTATGAAGAGATTAATTCTTCGCAATTTTAACATTCCAGTATTGTTCCCTAATTTGAATCACATTTACTAGATTGATGGGTGACACAAAATTGCAAAACAATTTGATTTATGACACGTTCACCCTTCTAATTATAACCTTCCTCAAGGTTAATCAACAACCAAAAGCCGGTTTCACTGTAAAAAGCGTGAAATATAAAACTGGCCGTTTTACTTTTACCGTGAGAAGATAACTTAGCTGCTGCCGTAAGATGACTGATGTCAAAAAAGAATAATAATAATTCCAGCGACGTGCCTCTCTCGTGTGCGTGGCAATTTGTCCACGCTCGTGTCTCTAATAAAGTGATTTCTCCGATACGAAAGCGCCGACGACAGCGACGGCGGCGCAGCTGTCCTGAATAAATTGCGGCTTTGGCGTAACATCCAACCTCCGCTCCTCATTCCCAGGCTGAGGTCTATTATTGGATGTCGCTTGCTCTTGATTAGCTATTTGCCGCCTTGTGATGGAAGCAGTCGGCATTGTGGGTAAACAGATCGACTGTCGGCGCTCCGCCGCTGTTGACTTCCTGAATGCCTGCCTGTTTGCTACGTGTCAAAGAAGTGAAAAAACACGTATTTAGAGTTAATGCGCCATTTCCATAATGAAATACTTTTTGGGTGAGCAATAGACATAAGATGTCTTTTTCTTTGACTTTTGTCAGACCAACAAAATGTTTTGTCTTATGACTGTTTTCATGAAAATATGCAACTTTTTTTGTAAAAAAAATAAGGGAATGTTACAAACATTCTTACTTTTTTGACAAAAGAAAATATTTTTTTCTGAAAAAGTAAAAAAAAAAAAGCAACTTTCTGCAAAATATATTTTTTAATTAATATTATGCCGCCCTTGACTACAAAAACATCAAAATACTAAAATGCATAAAATGTTGCTGCTTTTTTTTTAATAAAAAACAATTATCTTTAATATCTATTGTCACTTTTTTTCCTTCATGACTCAGAAGAACACTCCAAAATGTAGTCCCATCCATATTTTTATCGTTTTGAATGCCATCTTGTTCCAGGTCCGGTGGCTGTGATCAGCGGCGAGGAAGACTCAGCCAGCCCTCTTCATCACGTCAACCACGGAATTATAACGCCGTGCACGCTTGACGCGGGACCGGACGCCGTCGTCATCGGGATGACTCGTATCCCCGTGGTAGAAAACCCGCAGTACTTCCGACACGGACACAACTGCAACAAGCCCGCCACCCGTGAGTACACCATACGATGATGTCATCACATGGCAGCCACGATATGCATTATTCTCAAAAACATCGTAAAAAAAACTTTCAGGCTGACCCTGAAATCTCTTCAGCACTTTTCGACCTCATAGCTGTTTTTAAAAATGTCCATGTAGCGATACAGACTAGCGTCAAGTCCCAAGGTGCACCTCTGCTGCAATTTGCTGTTTATCTTTCCAACGAGACACGCTGAGACCCCTGAGGCCTTCGCCGTAATGCGCTGTCATATATTGTGCGGAGCCATGCGGTGCGAGCATCTGGCAGCGTTCTTCATACAAAATCAACTCCGACGCAAATGCGGCAGCCACGAGATCACTTTAAGGCCTAATTAGCCGCTATGGCTAAGAAAACCGTCCGACAAAGCACGGGCGTGTTGTCTGCTGTGTTTGTTTTTGGCTCGCTCCCAAAATGGCCGTGGGTCACGCGGCGAAACGCGTTCTCGAGCGGGGACGGAAGGCGAAGGAAGGAAATCCCATTTAGGGGTGATAAATAAATGAAGGCTCTTATGTATTATGAATGGCATGAATTGTTAATAGCCGGTCGTCGGCTGATTTATGACATCTCATGCCGCGCACGTAGCGTCTGATTGCTAGCTAATGAATAAATGACATTCGGATGAAACTTCTACCTGCATGCGGAAGTCGTTCGCAGGACGCGAGGTACACGCGGAAGGACCGCGGAGCTCGGAAAAAAAAAAGCCGTCACGAGGTCTTTGTGTCCGCTGCTTTTCCGCCGGTGGTTGGGATAACAAAATGGCTGCCAACCTGCACTGAACATGAAAGCGTTTCTTACCCGATTGATATTCCCTGTGATTTTTGGGGGGTGAGAAAAAAAAGAATACATTACAATTTTTTTGCAACTTTTTATTTGGGGGAAAAAAAAGGAACTTTGATCTTGTATTATGTAACAGCGTTTCATACTTTATTCTCAAAAGATTGATTTATTTTTTTCTTAAAATTTTAGAAATTGTAAATATATTTTTAAAATCAAGTTTATTTTTTGTAATGCAACTTTATCTCTTAAATAAATTACTTCTTAATAATGAACTATGATAAAGCAGGAGCAACAATATGTAGCTTCTTTTTGTGCAGCATAATATGAATCTAACTCTCATCGCAAGGTCATAATGCTCTCCGATTTCCCAGTGCTTGGCTCGGAAAACAAATTGGCTCTCGATTGTTTTACCCTCGGGACGCTCACTCTGAGATATGACTAGTTTTTTCATTATGACTTTTTCTCAAACGTCTTAAAAACACTGTGGAAAAATTACGACTTTATACTTTGGACTTCTTTGTTCTTGTAAAATTGCAACTCTCTAAAAACCAAAGAAAATTGTAGAAATAATCAGCCAGCACTTTTATCTTTAAACCTTCAAAAATATTCTCATGAGATTCCGTTTTTCTCTCTCTACCTCTCTGTATTTTTTCTCTACACTATGCAACTGTTTTACCTGGAAAAAATATGACATCATAGGTGCATTACTTTATGACCATTTCCTAGAAACTATATTCCTTTTTGTCCCAACACACATTATATTACATCATATATTAAAAGCCCAGACCTAATCACAAGGTCATAATGGCCTCGGCTTTTTCAGTCATTGGCCGGAAAACAAAATGGCTCCCGACTGTTTCTGCCTGCGCTGAATATGAATGCGTTCCCTACCCTGAGGACGCACGCCTTGGGAAAGGAAATGCATGTGCTTATCAGTGTGTGTTTACTCGTGTGTGCGAGTGTGTGTGTAGGTGTTTGCCAGGCAGTGTCAACCTGTGAATGAGAGTGCGGATGTGGGCGGACTGCTAGTGCAGCTCGCGGCCACTGTTTTCCTGCATCGTCTCCGCAGGGCCGTGTGACTGCAGTAGCCTTGAGGAGGAGGGGGGGGGCATTGTGTTGGGGTGGGTATCAGGGGTCCCCCCCTTACCCCCATTGTCCAGCAAATCGCTTTACTCAGCTCAGATACAGTAGAGCAGCATTATTGATGGCTGGCCATCGATCTGTAATGTATTCATTCATTTTGTTGAAAGCCTCGTATTCAAGGGAATATGTTGCTGCCAGTTCCTCCCTAACACAAGCACACACACATGTCCATCAGTAATGTGATGGTCAAGTCCAGTCGGCCCATCTCAACCAGAAAACGATCTGCACCTGCCTTCAACATTGCTGACACCCGTGTTTTGGTTCCCCACCCCCCCGTAAATGGTTTATTCATGAGAATTTTATCTTCCAGTCACCACTCCACCCGCCGCCCAGGAAAGTGTATTTATATTTTAGTCTTGTTAAATATGGCCACGGAGAAAGATGGATCTAAGGAGAATCTGGGCATCCCTACAATACATCTTCAGGGGAAAAGTCCACAAAAGTTGGACACAAACTGGTTTGAACTCCAGTTGAACTTGTCGGCTGAAAATCTGATTCGGAACGAGTTATGTAGGGCGGAAAATTTCCTCCCCCAACATGGCTTGTGTATTTTACACCAACTATTCTGTGCATATGACAGTTTGGGGGAAGAAGCTATCTGTGCCTTTCCCAAACAAACAATAAAATGAAGTGTATTGCTAGCACATTTTGTAGCTACCAGAAATTCTGCCACAGACGTCACTTATAGAGACTTATGTTTATCTAGTCACTTTAAAAGACCAAAATAGTCATATTGTACTATAAGAGATATTGATTTTCTATTTCAACTCCTAATGCTAATTAGCCACCGTCAACAGGCATCCTAGTGATGTATTTTTTTATATCATGGCTCACTCCCAAAACAGCCGTCCGTCATGCTAGCGAAATAAATGACGCTAACGCGGTCAGATTGTCCTCGAACTCCAGATGAACGCGTGGAAGGCCACTCAAGCGGAACAAAGTTGTTACAAAAAAAAGGGACAATTGGATTGGTCGTACGAGCGAAGGAGAGTAAACACTAGAGATATGACTGATTAGGATGTTTCATTGAGTTTTTTTCCGAGTTTTGTTGAGAGCTTTTTCTGTTTTATTTTTAATCCGTCGGGCATTAGGCAAAAAAAAAGGCCAATTCTGTTGGCAGCATTAGCAAGATAAAGGCGGAAAGGCAAAGGACAATTCTTTAGCCTAATGACAGATTGCTATCTCGCTGGGATCCGCTGTCTCGCAGCAAGTGGCTTTGTTTAATCGCTCGGATTGCTTTTTTAATTACGGATTTGTTACGTCCCGCCGGCCCGAGATGAGCAATGGCTTCAGAAGAGAGGAGGAGCGTGAGTTACTTTAGCTAGCATTGTTGCATCCTCACGGGGTTATTAGCGACACAGCGAAGACAATCTCGCTCTGTACTTCCTGTACCCACAGTAATAATTTACTCCTGCTCTTTGGGGGGGCGTAGTGACCCAGGCGTTGGAAATAGATTACACCGTTACCGTCGCTATTCGTTCAGGAACAAGCGGTGAAAATTGCAACTATCCAACCAAAATGGCCGACTAACTGTGTGATTGACAGTAAAGGTTTTGTATTAATTTTTGTGTCCTGTAGTTATCATTTCATTTTTTTTTAAATATAATTATTTCAAAAAAAGACACTAAAGGAGGAAAAAAGAAGTATAGAATAAAATGTATATAATAATCTACCTTGTTTTGGGGTTTGGTCATGTGATGTTTACAAGCTGAGCCGTGATTGGTTGTCACCTGACCTGTTAGCACAAGTGATGTCATTTGCAGTCCATGGCAAATAGCAAAATACATTATATATGAAATATAATTGCAATATAATTCATATAAATATAATATTTAAAAAAAAATGACTTTAATGTTGAAATCGGTGAAATAAGTGCGCAATCCCTTTAAGAATCTTCACTCAATTTAAGGAATCTTCACTCAACTTAACGAAAGGGTTTTTATCGACGTCAGACGTTTTACGTGTCAATTTTATCTTCTATAAAAAGGGGCAGCATTATCAGGTCAAGTGTCGTCGTTTATTCCGTCTAACTTCCCTACATAAAAACGGACAGCTCATGATTGACAGGCGGGAGAAAACCTTGTGTGACCGAGAGAAGTACAACACAAGACATTCTTGGGAAAAAGGATGGGTGGCTCCAGAACAAAGACACGCACCGTCGCAGCGACACAACAAAAGCTCTGGCTGCCTGACCCAACTGAGTAAATCTCCCGAGAGGAAAATGTTACCCCGTCGTCGGGGGCCTCAGGTCAAGCTGGGACAAATGGATTCATGTGCGCCAATAGCGACGCTAGGATAGAGATTTAATCTGCTCGCCACTTTTCAGCGTGCCACTCTGCCAGCAGAGCAAAGTGAAGGTTAACGTACGTCACGGCCGCCCGGGCAGGAGGACACTTTGTGGCCAAATGGAAGGAAGCTGCACGGAAATTTGACAAATAACAAGCACAAGTTGTTCAGTTTTCGTTTGCTATTTACATCAAATGCGAGTCTCTTGAAAAATTGGAGTATTTCGTAAATCAAAAGTGTTTTTGTAAACAGCAAAGATGATTTAGTGGACCTTATAAAATATTGATGACTGTCCAAACTTTTTCCTACAGTAGGATGCAAGGGACACAATGACGTTCGTCAACTTTTTTTTGCAATTCATTATTTTCGGCCACATCACAGCTTTTTCTTAAAGAGAAGGTAAATCATTTTGAACTTGAGGGTGGTCTGCGGCCCGATAACAAACGAGAGTAGTTCCGCCCCTGACCTGAGCAGATCACCATATTCGGGACTCAAGTAAGAGCAGCCAATTTTCTCTTCTCTTCTTGGCCTCATCTGCTCACACAAAACCAAAGCAGGCCAACCTCGGACAGTCTTCTAATCTCTCCTCAATCCTCCCACATGGCCGCTGTGGCTCTGCTTCATTTGTCTCTGTGATTTCACTGTGTGCCAAGAAGACAATGTAACACTCACAAAGCACGTTTCAATATTTTAATCTCGCAGCCGGCACGTGATTGGCTAAATCAAGTGATGATTTGGAACACTCCATTTTTGAGGAGGAAATGATTTTTATGTTGGATGCAATGCTACACAATGTCGTCGCCGCCGCGTTACTCAATGTTCTTCCATTTGTCAGTCCAAACCGCTCTGCTCGGGATGCCGTCGCAATTAGCTTAGAAGGGGAGCCACATCCAGTGGCCAAAATGGCTTCGCCGCAAGGAAGCCAAGTGACACTAGCCTGACGGAAAGCCCATTTAGCTGCTCAAACATGAGCGGCTCGCTAGTTACCACGCTCGATAATCATGAATAATTCTCATCCCCCGAGCACCCCGACACCTTCGCTTCTCGACAATCCGAGTCGGGAAGATTCACAGCGCATTTTTAACACACCGGTTCGTAGATTCTTTTTGAGTCGAGTTTTGACTCACTACCTACTTCCTGTTTTATGTCTTGCACATTAAAGCCCTCCATCGAGACCAGAAGGTAGATGTAAATAAATGCGGATTGACACCGGTGGCAAGTGACAAGATTTCACCTCGGGCAAATCCGTCTCTCACTGCTGGTATCGTTTCAACGAACAAACATGAACATGAGTCATAGCGTCAGCGGGCACAAACACAACGCACAGATGGAGGAGAAAGCAGGGATTGTGGAAGTTGACTCAGAAATCCACTACGAGATTAAAAGTAGTCCTCTGAGATATTGCTTTCCTCGTGGATAATAAAATTTTGTAGCGAGATCAAAATCGGTGACGGTACACATCTGCTAACGTAGCTACACATAATTAAACGACATGCTAGGTCAAAAATTCACCATCCATTATCTAGACTCGACTATTTTGACTATAGTCTTCAATTAGCAAAAGATTGAAAAGAAGAAAATGCTATTTTTACGAATCCTAACACAAGATGTCTTTCTCCTTCTGTTCTCCTCAGTCTTTTTTCTTTTTCTTTTTTCCAAAAATGAACTAATTTCTACACTCTGGCTCTCATTATAAAATTTCCCCTTGTGGCGTTCCAATGCCACCAATAAAAGCGACAGGAGGAGATTTGCTGCTTTATTTCCACATTCCAATTGTCGGGGAATCAAAGCAGGATTAAAGCGAGTCTTTCGCAGCAACAACATAGTTTATACTCATTGAATGTCGGCTTTGTGAGCTTTTAACTGGAGGTATTGTTGAAAATATGTTAATAGATGGCTCGTTCATTGTGCTTTTTAATGCTTTCACTTTACTCGTTCACTGCCATGGATGTTCAAACTGATCCAAACTGCCAATAACGAAAATAACCGTCAAGTACATGTTTCAATGGGAAGAAGGTCATGCTCAGTTATGACATAACTTACAAACAAATACCAGTAGATGGCAGTGTTGTTCAATAAGAATTTCACAGACGTGGGCCTGAATCTAAGCCCGTCTTTTCGATTATAAAGGGAGCATAATTCAAAACAACCGAATGTACTTTTGCATTTTCTTTTTCTTAGTCCTCGTTAGTATTTAGCGATCATGATCCAATCAGCTAAACAGTTAGTTAAATTACTCTCAGCGTAACGTGCAATTAAAATAAAACTGCTTCCTGATTGCGTTCTGTTTACTCTTGCTGTTGCTTCTCATTATTTCTGGCCTTTTTGCTTGGTGCCTGTCTTTCCAAACATCTTTTGTTTGACAGTGTGTTCTATTGAGTGGGATGTTGCATTGCTGTTTATTTGTATAAAAAGGTCACTCTGTGTTCTCCCCCTATATCCCGACATGCTAGTGGTGCAGCATATTAAACGCAGAGACATCATCCTGAAGCGGGAGCTCGGCGAGGGAGCCTTCGGAAAAGTCTTCCTGGCCGAGTGTTACAACCTAAGTCCCACCAAGGACAAGATGCTGGTGGCTGTCAAGGTATGGCTTACACTTTGTTTGTGTGTGTGTCGCATAATGCCAGCAGAAATTATAAACTAGCATTAACTGAGCTAGCTTTAGCGGCTAGTTTATGTACCGTTTTTTCCATGTATAATGCGCAAAATTTAACTAATTGATTGTCCTAAAATCTGGGGTGCGCATTATACATGGGTACAAAAAAATATATATATATATATTATTTATTTATTTATTTATTTTTAAATCCGGATATGATACGGAGGCCGCCATTACAGATGCACTTTCCTCTCTGCTGTTCACTTCAAACACGCTCCATACGAACACAATGCTCTCGTATCAGACGCTTGCTCGATCACCTGCTCGTTTGCTGTCACAATGTACCCTACACAAATCCGAAACATTTCTTCGCTATCGAGTTTGCTAGCGCATCCGCAGTGATACTGACCGGCAGAGTAACATCCGGTTGTTCCCAAAGATGATCTTTTTTCTGGAATAATTTTACGTTTAGGGACTTAAGTAGGAGTCAAAATTTGGGTGCGTATTATACATGGGTACAGGCTTTTTTCCAGCATCAACATGCCATTTTTAGGGTGCGTATTATACATGGGGGCGCATTATACATGGAAAAAAACGGTATATATATACAGTTTTCAACAACCATTTTTTTTTTACACCTTAGAAAGACACCTTGTGAACAGATGCTAGCCACTGTACGCCAAATAAATGTAGGGAGCAAAAAAATACTCGGAAAATACAGTATCCACTTCGCCTCAAAACAATAATATGAGGAACTACGGTATCTGTCGTAGTCAGCAGAATTGGTCATTTTCTGCCACGTCACTGTTTATTGTCTATGTCATGTTCCTCCCTTCTCTTCCCTCTCCTGACAAAGACGACACATTGACACAAGTGATCACTCATTTGAGAAGCTTTTAGAGCCGTTTGTCCTGGTCGGCTACCTTTTCTCAATGACTTCATGCTACTCGTCGCTAAATTGTCCTTGGCACCTCCCCGCGGCCGAATGTGAATCAGGGTGACACCGCATTAAAGCGTGCCGACTCAGCAAATCCGATTAAAGACGGCAAAAACACGTTGACCTTGACGACCGAAGATGAAGTGCGTCCGCCGTTGTCTGTAATATGTGGTTTGTGCATGTAAGGTTATTTTTGGAAGCATTTTTAAGGTCAACAATGAAAGGGAAGAAATCACAGTGGCGCTTTTGCTTCAATTTATTGTGCCACTTGAGCACTTGGCGGTATTGTTTTGGAGGGCTGCCCAGTTCAGACACATTTCCTTAAGAGTGCACTTTGATTTGGTAATAGAATTTTATTGCCATTTTACCTACTCGGCCCGTACATTTCCCCACCGTCTTCACAACGTATTTCCATCCCAAGGTCTTTCGACTTGCGTGAGCCGGGGCCATAATAAGCCATATGAGGGTCTCTACTCTCGATCAGTTCTATTACTGAAAGTCTTAAAAAGCAAAGAGCCACTAAAAAAAAAAAATGGATGGATGGATGTATATCTATCTATCTGAGAGAGAGAGAGAGAGACAGAGAGAGAGACAGAGACAGAGAGAGAGACAGAGAGAGAGAGAGACAGAGGGAGAGAGAGCTTTTTATTCAGGTCGTTGCGGAAAAACTGAATTTTTTGCAGAGGCAAAACAAACAAGAAACAATGGGGTGAATTTTGTGCCGGCTGATTTATTGATTTTTATTTTTCTTCTCTCCTTTTCCTCTCACTTGTCGAGTTGGCTGGTTCAAATCCCCCCCCCCCCCAAAAAAAACATATCTTTTAAGTTATTAATGATAACCTCCACCTTACACAACATAAATAAAAAGGAGTCGAAAAGAATTAAATAAAGTCAAATAAAATTCCATGGCGTACTCAGTCATGCAAAGGAAACAAAGTATGTGTCATATGAATAATGCAATGATTCTGTCCATATATAAAATATATAAAAAATGCAATCTTCTGGACTGTCTTTGCCTGTGTTTGCAGCTCATTATGCCTTTTTAAGCTCTTATATCCCTGCCAAACTTTTACTACAGCAAGTCACTAATTACTTCCCTGAAACAACACTTCACAAAAGTGGCAGTGTCTTATCTTGTTTCTTACCTGTCGGCAGAAAGGCTTGCAAGGTGAACGCCAGGCGAATGTTTTCCCCAAAGACTGCCTGCCTGCATGTCCTCATCCTGCCTCTCTTCCCTCAACGTTTTTTTCGTACTCCCTCTAGACGCTGAAGGATCCTAACCTGTCGGCGAGGAAGGACTTCCAGAGGGAGGCTGAGCTGCTAACCAACCTGCAGCACGACCACATCGTCAAGTTCTATGGCGTGTGCGTGGATGGTGACCCCCTCATCATGGTCTTTGAGTACATGAAGCACGGAGACCTCAACAAGTTCCTCAGGTCAGTTTTTGAATTTAACCGAATGGCCATGACATATGGGATCCCTCAGGGGTTGATTCTTGGACCCCTTTTCTTCCACCGGTATATGCTACCCTTGGATCGAATCCTTCAGAACGCAAACATTGGTTTGCATGTTTCGCTGATGCTGACAGAAGCTTATCTATCTAACTTAATCATTGTAACGATCTTCTGATTGGAATCCCTCAAAAGAGCATCAAACAGCTGCAGCCCATTCAGAACGTCCTACAATAATTGCTCTACGACTCCCCCCACTTATTCATGTTGACCCTAAACTATAGAAATAAGCAGAACTAGAAATAATCCACTGTCAAAGACGTCCAAGGAACGACTACCACGATCGCAGTCGTCCTTCTGTTTGTACTGTTTGATAAGAACGAATGAAGCTGTCGGCTACGACCATTAGCTTGTCACGCTAGCCGGCGACTGGTCATTTATAAACTTTGCAGTGACCAATTCAGTGACCGAGGGTGGTTTACATCATCAGCACGATATGGCACGCAGGGTCATTAGCTTCATTAAAGATCCACAATGAGTCTAAATCTTGCGGACTGTATGTTCCCATTGATTCTCTGTCCCGCATCATGCGTGTTCATTCAATGTGACAACGGCTAAGGCAATCATTCACATCTTGCACCTAGCGTGAAAGAGTGTCATCATTCAGCGCATTGAAGGATTTCCCCCCGCAGAAAATCATCACAAATTCAGGCACCGGCTCGTAACTTTTTTTGTCGACTATTGACTATAACTTCAAATGTGAGCAAAACTGCAAACACACACACAGTTTGATTTGTGTGCTCAAAGGAAACATTTCCAAAGCAGCTCCAATCCTACCAAAATAAAAGCATGGATTTTGTCCAATCGTTAACATTGCCTCCTAGTGGCAATTAGAAGTAATGCAGGTTTACTGACGTATAATGCTGATGGATGGGCAGAAAACTGGATCCGTGTCTTTTTTTAGTTCGTCGAATTGTCAGTCATTTCAAATGAGGGCAAAACACTTTTAAGAAGACAAGACGGTTGTCTAAAAATATGTTTTATATTTAATTTAATGACATGAAAATCACTCTGCGTGCGTCAAGCACATGGCAAGACGGTGAAGCCTCGGCTCGTCTTCTCGCATTAGAGATTCATTATTAGCCTCGCTCTCCGAGCACAAAACCTTTAATTGGCCTAAATGTGACAGATGGAAACAGAATGACAGCCCGTGTGTGTGTTTGTGTGCGCCTGTGCACTGCCGCCGTCTCGTAATCACAGCGGCGAGAAGGTGATGAGGACAGCGGGATCTTCACGCCGGGATGTTGAGGGGTGCGAGTCGTCTTCGTCACCCATCAATTTCAAAAAATATATATATTTATGGAAATGAGCTCTTAATCTGCGCTCGTGGCACCTCAAAACAACTCCTCATGGGGCGAATGGCATGATTAGATAACACCTCTCGACCTCAAAATGACAACAATGGTGAATCGGAATTAAAGCCGATGAAACTCAAAATTAGACCTATGACGATACTTTTACAATGTTTACTAAACGTCAAATAATAAGAATTATTTATTTGGGTTGACAGTCATAATGGCCCTCCGAAAGAAGCTATGACTACAATGCGACCCGCGAAAAAAATGAATTTGACACCCGTGGACTAAAGCGTTCACTTACTTTGGTTGTTCCACAGAGCTGCCACTAGATGGCAGACCGCACAACAAACCAGGCAAATTTTGCCTAATTTAATCTGTTAATGGAAATTCATAAATAACACGGTGAGGGAATACGCGTAACAATTCACAACAAACCCATCACGATTTACAAAAAGAACACCTCAAGGCATGATGGGTATTCCAAATCTTTCGCAGTATTACTAGCCAGTTGCCGGCTAGCTAAAACCTAACCTAGCGGTCTTCATCTTTCCTCTCAGTACTTCTTTTGGTCAAACAAATTTGAGTCATCCAAATGTACGTAATTTATCATTGTCCTCAACGCAGAGCTCACGGCCCCGACGCCATGATCCTGGTGGACGGCCAGCCGCTACAGTCCAACGGCGAGCTAGGCCTCTCCCAGATGCTGCACATCGCCTCCCAAATCGCGGCGGGCATGGTCTACCTGGCCTCGCAGCACTTTGTCCACCGAGACCTGGCCACCCGCAACTGCCTGGTGGGCAACGGCTTGCTCGTCAAGATCGGCGACTTCGGCATGTCGAGGGACATCTACAGCAGTGACTACTACAGGGTAAGACGGACATGTGACATTCAGTAAGTCTACCATATTTAGGATAACTGAGCTCGACTATATTAAGGTTATGTGGGCCATATTAAACTTAGGCGTGGCATATTAAGGTTATGTGCCGCATGTTAAAATGATGATCTTTTGAGGTTTAAATAAAGGTTATGTTGGCATTTAAAGTTTATGTGTGCCATGTAGCTGTGTGGTGTATTCAGGTTACGAGTGAGATATTCAGGTTATGTTGACGGGTTTATGCATGCTATGTCAAGGCCTTATGTGGTATATTAAAGTTATATGTGGCATATTACGATTATGTAGGTGATGCTATTATGTGGTATATTAAAATGATGGGTGGCATTTTTATAGTATATGCCATGTCAAGGCCATGTGTGGTATGTTCAGGTTATGGCATGTCAAGATGTGTAATTGTGGGATATTTAGGTGTTGACAGAGTTCACGTGTGGAAAATTAGAATCGAATATTGGGGACAAGTGGTGAAGCAGCATGTGGTTCGATGTCCAAGGGTATTCTTTGTTTGCTTTGATTCTGGTAACTGGAAATTATTGGGTGTTAGAAAAGGTGAGAGGGAGAGACAGTATTTTTTTTTTTTAATAATTATTAATTCATTTATTTATTTACGTCATTTTTTTGATCGGCAATGAATTTAGAACTGATCAGGAAAATTACTTCAATAAGTCAATAAGAAAAATACTTTTAATTGGACAGCCATCATATTCATCGTCTTACCACTATTCTTTTTTTTCTGTTCAACTGTCGTATAAATAAATCAGCAGGAAGGAGTCTCATACTAAACCTGCGACTGTGCACCGAGGGAGTTCGGTAGACTGTAATAGCATCACGTTTGTCTTCCTCCCACCACTCCGACCCAAAAGAAAGCGAAGCGTATGTCAACACCAGAGAAGTGTCCAGAATAGCCATCAAAGCTGAGCCACTTTCTGCATGGCCAGCATGAAGGCGCAGCCTGGTAACCGAGGCGTCTTGTTTGGCATCTTCAATGTCGACTGTGCAAATATTTCCCCGTCCAGTCTCCTCCCGCCACTCTGCAGGGACGTGCCGTGCGCGAGAATTTAGTGTCATTGCAATTCCGAGCGTGTCGCCCAACACGGTTAGCATTCCTCTAGTAGCCTCTTGGGCTTATTTGTGCTCATTACAACGACCTAGAGGGAGCTTTATTACTGATTTGACCTAGTTTAATTCATTCACAATAACAGAAGGGGAGGTGTATTTCCGCCGGGAGAGTGGCTAATGCTAACAGTACTACAATGGAAAAATGTATATTCGAACACATTCAAAATATGCCAAATTCTGTAGAAATGTGTTTTTGAGGTTCAAGAAATAAATAGGAAGAGCCTACGCGTTTATTGCAGGTATCTTCAAACTTCCAGGTCAAGTCAAGGTCAAGGTTAATTGATAACTAACATGCTACATGCTATCTCAGAGTGTGTACACATTTAAAGTTGTTACTACGGTAACCGGTTCTGAAGACGTGAAGAGAATGAATCAATCAATTTTATGACGTAAGGAAAGGCGACAAATAAACATAAATTAAATGGATTCAAGTTCTTCCAGCTACCGTTTTTCATTTTTTTCCAGTTTTCTTTAGCTCACTCATAGGGGAATTTATGAGGAAATCTTTTTACCAAGCTTGAATAATTTATCGAGTCATTTGCTGATTCGGCGCACGTACGTGCACACTGCAGTCGGGAACCGGAGAAAGACGATCATCATGTATGTTGAATGAGGACATTCGTTAAAATGTATGTTGCATGACAACGTCGAACAAAAGCGAGAATGTGATTTGGTGCTTGTTGCGCATACAAAACAAAATTGTTCCCAGTAGTCGTACAAATGTAGTTTTTGACTCTGGGGAAATTGGTCACTTACACTAGCTAGTAAGTTAGCTAACATTAGCTCATAGCTAACTAGCCTGTGTGAGCTACAATTTTTTTTTTAAGAAATTTGCATGTTAATGTTTGATTTCAACCACCTAATTTGCATCCTAAATTTCCATATTTATTCATGTCCGAGCTAACCAGCTACAGCGGTTTTCATAGTATCGCATCAAGTGTTTTCTCAGAGGATAAAAAGCAATTTTCACATGTAATCGTTGGTATTTGTCGAGCATGTACACCCTCATGTCTTTTTTCACACGCAGTGAGGTGTTACTATCGCTGGGTTGTCAAAACAGAATCAAGGTGGGCTTGCCTCTCTTTTGTTTCATGCAACAATTAATTATCTCCATGTTAGAATTAAACAAAGGTTAACAGGTAGAAGAGAAATGACTACAAACTGCTGGTTAGAATAAAATTAAACACCGGGGTGCCTGTCAGGTAAAAAAAGATGTAGGGGCTTACGTTGTGTGTTGCCCACAGGAGGATGGAATAAAAACAACACCCCCCTTAAGGGCTTACTTGCAGCAGGAGTGCTTTTTGTTTGTTTTGGTCGAAACAGAAAAAGCGGACTCGAGGAACGTGAGCCACAGACAATAATATTAAATGGCTTTTTCATTAAGAGAACATGGAGTGACGCAAAGTCATTCCATTTTTCGTTGAATCTTTTAAACAGGAAATCGTAATTGGACTTCCCTTTTTCTATCCCAAAATTAAATGATAGTGTAAAATCTATAAACAGATTTAAGGCCAGAATCTGGGAGGGGGGAGGGGGGGGGGGGGGGTCATTACAGTAGGTAAATGTGCTTTTGTGCCTCTTTCAAGGACGTCTATGTAGTTAGACCGAGCCTTGTTGCTTCTACCTGCTTTGCTTTGAAGACAAACGGTCCCCGGGTTTTTCCCCCTCTCTCAAGGATCAAACATGCTCTTCTTCCTCTGCATTATTTATCGAGCGGCAGCGGGTTTGCGCTAATGAGTGCGCAGGTTATATTTATTACCTACCGCTGCACCATGCAAAGGAAAACACAAATTTTTTCATCCTCACGCTGCCCCTTTACAATCTGATTCTTTATTAGTATTGTTGTTTTTGACCTGCTATGATGTCAAAACATAAAACATACTTGATGGAGGTACTGCCAGACAGTTGTTCCCTGGCTGATGAATGACATGCATTTCAGTCATTCCATCCCAAGATTTCTTCCTTCACAACATATATTGCCCCTCCTTTATGGATTTTTTTTTCTCCCCCACATTTCAGTGCGAGTATGTGAGGTCCAACCTGACGCCTCATTGGAATCCGGTGGCAGGATATTCCAAATGTGCAGATCGGCGTGTAATTAAAATTTCAGGAATTTTGCTATCACAGGGAGGCATGCAAATAATTGACTATGTGTGTGTATATATATATATATATTCATATATATATATATATATATATACATATATAATAAATATGTATATATATTTATACATTTTCTCCAAAACTTAATTTTAGTAAAACACAGGATTGGAGATGCCGTCACATTGAAAGTCAAGGAGCGTGTAGTAAAAATAAAAGAATTATTATAATTATTCTCATCATTCTCCGTCAACATTGCGTTGAGAATCTAGCGAGAGGAGTGAGGGAATTCTTTTTTTTTGGCCTGTGTAAACCGGATTAGTGGTCTGCCTGTCCCACCGTGGCAGGGGAGTGATTGGATTAACGGCATAGAGAGCGCAGCGGCGCGGCGGGAGGATAGATTACCGGCTCCGGTCGGGGTTTGTCGATGGGCGCTCGGCGGTGCCCCCGCAGCGAGCCCGAGAAGGCCTTCGACGTCTTGAAGGGGGCCCTACTGATAACCATCTCGACGTGTACCGTCTGCCGACTCTCCCTGTGCTGCTATATCTTCTCCCACAGCTCCAGCAGTTCATTTTTGGACACTCGGATGTCCATTAGGCTTCTTGGACTGCAGTGCTGCTGAGTGCAGATAAAGCAAGTATTGGCTCGGGCGACTTGCATACTTGTGGGCGGCGGAAAGATCAAAAGCACTGTGTGCTACTCCTATCACACCGGTGTGTGTTCAGCAGTTAGCAGATGCACGCAGCGTGCGTACATATTTGTTTAAAAGGTTATCTCAAGGTCATTTTTATTGGTATAAGCACGAGCTGATGAGTTACCACTTAGCATAAGAACGTTTTAAGCCAATCAGAGGCTTAAAAGAAATTCCGACGCTAGTGTCTCTCATGCCAGGACCTCTTAAATTATAGATGAAGTCAAAAGTTTGAGTGGAGATGAAATCAAGAAAACTAAGACCAGTGCAATAAAAAAACAAGTCAATATGTCTGAGTCCGAGATAAAACCAAGAATGCCCAATATTGGTCTGTAAACTATTAATTCAGATCAACGCTAATAAATCCCTCAAGGCAGAGAGCTCCCAAATTATTTTTAAAACCTGTCCTGAAAGATATTGTGCACTACAACTCAAAGACCTCACATTTTGTAACTGGGGCGGGGCAAACGATTTCCTTCCTGGTAACTGATGCGTCGCGTTATTGAACAAGATGTGGCTAATCGAACTGTGGCAGGCGTCAGGCTAATTGCCGTTGAACGACTTACGAATTAACAGTTTCAACTGTCTCAGCGGGGGCTGATTGTGGTTTTTGGTTTTGGAATTATCTCGAGAGTAAGCTGGCAGTTCTTAGCAGTAAGCATGTGTCCCCTCCTCACACAGTCTTTGACATGCAACTAATACCTCAGATACCCTCTGGCTATATCCTCGCGTGACTGCAGAATCGGTGAGAGACAGGCAGACGAAAAATATTTGCTTGACTGGGATGCAGCTAAATGCGACACTTAACCCCTGGCAGGATTAGCGGCAGGCATTTTTTAGCGGGGCGACGCACAGGTGCAAATGTGTTACTGTCAACAAATTGGGTCTGAAAAATAAAGCTTAGTAAATCCTCGGCTGGACCTGCAGATAAACGCGTGAGACGCTTACAAATTCAACAAACTATCAGCCATTTGATCTCCTTGACAGAGCTACCAAATGTGTTTAGATTTCACCCGGCAAGGAAAAAAATTGGAAAATGATACACTTCATTTGTTTTGCTGAAACGTCAGAAAAGTCTGAAATTCATTGGACTGTGCTTTCGACCAGTAGTCAGCATTTTTTTTTTTAAGTGGACCTCTAGGCGAGGTGTGTCAATACCCTCTTATGTAAAACGTGAGGACGGTTCGGTACGATCGCTTGATTTGTTTAGGAACGTCTTCTCCAGATGTGCTCCCCATTGACGCACAGCTGCTTCAAAGGCAAGCGTGAAGGACGAGCGAAAAGGCAAATGAGAGACGTCAAGTCAGCAAGTTAAAGTTGACAAAGTGCTCGAGCCGGAGGACGTTGCGCATAAACGCCCGGAGAAGAAGCTGCCTGTTTGGCAGCTTGTCAAATCTGCCGCTTCTTTTACGAGCATCGCGGAGATCCAGACGCCGTGTCAAGCTGACGCGACGAGAACGTGTTTGCATTTCAAAGCAAAGAAGGCAATTAGTAAAGAAGACAGCATTTTCCGTTGATTGCTTTGTGCAGAAAATGTCACTCAGCGTATCCGACGACGATGTTTTTCCTTTGTATTGTATTCGAAGTGAGGATGAACGTAGACATGGTCGGACAGATTAGTGGAGGAGTTGATGAAAGAGCATCTGAGCTACATTGGGGTGGATGGGCGGACAGAAAAACAAATTAAGAATCGAAAAGTTGAACAGAGGAAGGGTTTGATAAAAAGAATAGATGGGCCGATGACATGGATGGATGGAGAGATGAATGGATGAATAAAAAAAAAGAGATGAGTCAACCTGAAGCCAGGGTTGGACGAATAGACAAAAGGACACATTTGGTGATGGTTGGAAGGACAGACTGACAGACGATTGGAAACAATAGATGATTGACCAACAAATGGATGGACAGATGGACAACTTTATGTACTGTCAAAGCATGAAAGAACAAACGGGATGGAGCATGGAAAATGTTCGAGAGATTGTTGGACAGATGGAGGACCAGCTGAATGGGAAGAATCTAGAAATGATGATAAACGAATGGTTAGATGCATGGATGGACAGAAGGTGATGGATAGATAGTCAATGGACTTGACTCCACTGACCATGCACGGATGAATGGCTAGATGGTCGAATGGAAGGACAGCTACAAGCTGCATGGCTGCTCGTTTGGACAGACGGATGAATCAAAGTCATTGATTTAACGAGTAGATGTTGGATGGACATGGACACATGGACCAATGAATGCAAGCGTGGCGAGATACTTGATAGGATGGACGCAAGGACAAGCTAACGATCAATAAGTACGGTTAGGGATGATTCTTAAAGGTCCAGCTCAGTTCTTTAGTTAGTAGTGGTACTAATTCTTAGCAAATATATCAAGCGATAGATTTCTGTCTGGAATTTTCACGCACCGCAGCTTTGTGTTGCCGTAGAATTGTGTGTCGCATCATTTCCCAGACAACAACAGATTGACTACCCCGACTTTGCTTCCACACTATCGGGCTATCATTTTCAAAAACACTTTGTAGTAGAGCCAAATAACTTTGCAAAGGGGTTACGGTCATTTCTCGTGAATTCCGCCAGCTCGGATTGCAAAATGAGCAAGGCGGCAGACGCAACAAAATACTGAAGTCAAGACCTCCATTGATTGAAATCTTTTGTACGATTCTCTTAAGGGTGGAACCGAAACACTGAGCTAAAGCCGCGTTGGCTTGGACGCAGCGACCGTGTTATTTATATGATCTGTCAATAGTGTAATTTGACCCCCCTGGTCCGAGACCCCGTCGTAATCTCCGTGATCTGTGTGATTAATATTGTCTTAACGCGTGGAGCAGAAACGCGCAGTACCGCGCCGCTCTTCGCCACATTCGTCTTGTCCAGCTCATCGCCGTTGTGATTAAAGCAGCCGCACGCGGGCACCAGAAAGAAGGAAATAGATTTTTAAAAGCCGTCCCTGCAAATGGAAGCTGAGGGCCGAGATGATGAATGGATGATTGTTTGATCGATTAATATCCGAGCCTTGGAGGATTTACAGCGACGGTGACTTCATTTCATGTTCGGATGCCTTTGAAGCCATTAAAGAGATCACAGCGTGTGCGTATCTTTTCCTCAGCCTTCCCACTTTTGCTTTGCCTGCTTCCAGTACTCAGGTTGACGTGTTCATAGCGAACCTTTCTAGATCAAAAGTCAATTTGCTGGTTTATTTCGACACAAGTACAAATTGGTGGGAGGAGGTTTTGGAATGATTCTTGCAACAACAAGGTACTCAGACAGGTGTGGGGATGGACGGTCAGAAAGATGGATGATTAAAAGACGTGGATAGAAAAATGAAAAAACAGATATGGATGGGTGGTAGAACTGTCTGAAGAATGGATGGAAAACGCACCACACATTCATGGCGCAGTGGGTTGATTCATGAATGAAAGGACAGAAGAAAAAATGGAGGTAAAGTTGTGTCAAATGATGAGTGATTGTACAGCCAGGGAGATCCACGGTTGGTTGGACGAATGGATTAAGTCATGGATGCCCAGATGGAGTGACAAATGGACAGATTTATTGATGGATAGGCAGAAGAAGGGTGGATGGTCAGACCACTTGAAAGATGAATAAAAAGGAAGTGTGGACAGACGGACAGATGCTTGGATGGATGATTGGACTGACGGACGGATGGAGAAATGGATATGGAGACAAAGGACGTACAGATAAATAAATGAACTGATGAAGAGCTGGCTGTATCAGAGCGATGACGGTTGAGTGGATAGATGAGCGGAGGATCAGGATATATAGATTAATAGAACGGAGGAATGGATGAAGGCATTGACGGACAGATGTGTAAATGAACAAACTGACATTGGGTATGAGTGGAAAGATGATTGGACTCGTGGATGAATGGGTTCATGGCCAAATGGATGTATGGATGATTGTTTCCTGGATTAATACCGTGCCTCGGAGGATTTAACCTGACTTCATTTCATATTGGGCTGCCTTTGAATTCATTCAAAGAGATTCCAGGTGGCTTTGCCGGCGATATGAATACATACGTAGCCTATAGCGTATGAATGTAAACAGACATTTGTTACTACCATACGTTACTATCTACAAAGTGACTTCCTCGGAGCGCTTATGAAGGTTTCCGCTTCCGTCGACAAAGGTGTTGTTTAAAAAGCCTAAAGGATTTCACCGCTGTGTGATGGAACAGGTGGCGGATGATTCTTAGCCATCCAGCGGCGATGGCGGCAAAAATTCATGAGATGTTAAGCCCACGGTATCACTTACATGCAAGGACACTTAATCCCCCCGACGCCCGGGAGTTACGTTGATGACTGAATATTCTCCTGAGTGTATTCGTGTGTTGTTTATTGCCTAATCTCCTTCTTCTCCAATCAGGTCGGAGGACACACCATGCTACCCATCCGCTGGATGCCTCCCGAGAGCATCATGTACAGGAAGTTCTCCACAGAGAGCGACGTGTGGAGCTTTGGTGTTATTTTGTGGGAGATCTTCACATACGGCAAGCAGCCTTGGTTTCAGCTAGGTAACAACGAGGTAAGCCATCTCGATTCATTTACTTTCTCATTGGTCGATTATAAGTGGCTACCTTGAAGACAAACTCAAAGATTAAAAGGGAGACTATCGCCAAGTGTGTCTGTCAAAACAACAATTATTCACGCGGCTAATTAGAACACAGGCCCAACAAAGGTAACAATCAGTCATCCCGTTAGCGAGGTCCTAGCGTAGCCGCCCACTCAGTTAGCGCTGCTCTTTTCCAATTCTTAATAAAGATCCACTTTGTGTAGATCAAAACAGGAGACAAATAACCATGCCTTTGTTCTAATGAACCGATTTTCCACAACCTTGAGTAATGATCACGCTTTTTTGGCAAACAATTTTGTCAAGACAAGATTTAGGACCACGCTCGTATCATATAAAAGGCTCCAATTCCAATCAAATAAGATTCACTCAAATCCACACGGGTAATGTTTTTCAATCCGCCCGCAGGTCATCGACTGCATCACGCAGGGTCGCGTGCTGGACCGACCCCGCGTTTGCCCCAAGGAGGTGTACGATATCATGCTAGGCTGCTGGCAGCGTGAGCCGCAACAGCGGCTCAACATCAAGGACATCCAGAAGGTCCTGTTCGCCATGGGGAAGGCCACGCCCGTCTACCTTGACATCCTGGGCTAGAGACTCATCCAGTACGGGAATAGCCAAACCGATCACCCCCCCCCCCCCTCCCGCCTGCGTCACTGTCGAGGAAAACCACCTACAATGTTTGGGAAGGACTTAAGTGCCTGCAACACTTTTGGATATAGTGGATAAAACAACAAACAACAAAAACAACAAAAAATACGCACTTTTACATTTTGTTTACTTGCTGTACAGGTTTGAAGACGTTTCTTTTTCCCCTCCCCACAAAAAAAAACAACAGATATTGAGATTGACGACGAAAAAGGGCCACAGTTTGATAGGAAGAGTTAGAACCCACCTTGGCGTTTGGTTTTATGAATATATAGAAATGTGACATATATTTTATATTTATTTGTTGTTTTTTTTCGTTTTTGTCGAGGTCCCGGCAGGGCGCCGCCCGCCCTGCCCGAGACGCCGCCGAGCAAAACTGTTGAGACTTTTCAAAAAGGATGGAAGCCTTACTTTGCACTCTGATTGGCTGCAATGCGATGCGGCGGCGGCGGGAGGAAACGGAAAGGACCAATCCGACAAACAGACAAATCTATTTTAATTTAAAAAGGAAAAACAAAAAGAGAATGTACATATTGTAAAGTTCTACGTGTCAAAAGTTATGTTAACTTATTTTTTGCCAACTTTTATTTCCCATTCCTTTTTCTGACTGTGATCTGGGTGGCTGACAGTGAGCCGACCGACCGCCGGTGGTAAAAGCCACAAAGAAAGACTTTGGCGTCACGCCACCTCACTGCTACACTCGCTCGGGACATTGCGTTCCTGCGGCCCATGCGCTCACGCACACATATGCGCTGTCATTTTTAGATTGAGGGGAAAATCTTTTTTCTTTTTTTTGAAAACCAGAGTAAGAAGTTAGCTATTTTTGGTTGCAGGTGTTTTCCCCTCTTGCAAAGAAACTCACAGAAGAAACTTTAGACTTTAATAATTCAACGTTTTCTTTCTTTGCTTATCTGCTTTCTTGCCGGGAGTTAGTCGAGGCACTCGCTCTCATGTTCAAGAGGAAAGCCACCGCCGTCAAGAGAGAGGCTCAATATAACTCGGAAACAGGCTAAAGCAAAAACATAAGAGTATTTAAGTGATCGCAGTGTCAGGTGGAATTAAGATCTATAGAGTTACACATTTCTGCCAGTAGGAGGCGCTTAAGGTTGTGGTCTTTTGTCAAAATGTGGAGATAACGAGTTATCAAGCTTGGTGGGCAGACCCCGCCGGAACCAGACTGGCTTCCTGTGCCTTTTGGGACGTTATTTTGTGGGTCTGCTCGTGTCATACATGTCCACCAAATCTAATGTTCGCAATGAACCAGTTTTTTTTTTGTTTTGTTTTTTAACCTTGTGGTGCTGTTATTAGAATTTCATGTTTGTGTGTGAATCGTCAAACAAACAAAATTCACAATTTAGCGTCGCCCATTTGTCTAGTATGTGAAGTTGAAATTTGACATGGCTACTAAATCTCATTTTTCGCAATGTTTTGATGGCTGTATTTTCAAAAAAATCTGGTGGAGCTTGATACTAACGAACGGATTTGGTGAAGAAACAGGAAATGTTTTTGACCTGCCATGGCAATTAGATGCTAATCAACATGCTAGCACACACTAGCGGTTTTGGAAAACAGATTTAGCCTGAGATTACAAAAAGATTACAGAAAGTATAAATAAATTCACTTGTATATTACATTTTAAGTTCATTGTGAAATTCGTGTGAGAGTCCAAAATGTAGGTTTTTGAGAGTAGTGTAAGTTTGTCGCCCAAACTTGTAGAGGAAGTTACAAACTTGAGTCACCCCCATGAGACTGCTAGCCAGCTAGCTCCGCCGGGACTCAACAAACCAGATTAGCGCTTAATTAGCCAACATCAGATGAACCGGAAAATCTTTTTTTTTCTTCATTTCAAGGCCACTGCTTCAGCCTGTTTCCGACGAGGGAAAACGTGACGCTGTGCAAACTGACCGTGTATTTTATTTTCCCCATGCTGCACCTCCACCTAAATGTCAACTGCAGAGTGTTTTATCTCGAGAATCTCACCATCAAGAAAAATGTCGCTTATCCTTCACATTTCTTCGTTTTGTTCTTTTGTCAGCGAGTTACACATCGTCGCTCCCGTGGCCTTTTGAGCGGAGACAAGCTGATAAAAAAAAAAAATAGCCACTTCAGCCTCAAGCAGGTACTTTATCGATCTTGCAGTGATCAGCAAATTCCGATGTTTTTTTCCACTCAGTACGTTTACATGCTCGCTTTAGTCCGGCATATAATCGGAGGAGTATTTGGGAACTGTACTACTGTTTTTCTGTTTGAAATAGTTTCTTCTTTTTCTAATTTTATACTTTGTCATAAAGACTTTGATTTCTGCAAGTGTAACAACTTTATTTCCATCATATTTTTGTAAGAAAAAAAAAATAGCATCTTTTATCATTTTAGACTTAACCAGTATTGTAAAATTCAGATCGATTCTTGTAAAAGTTTTAAATCCAGGACTCAAATGATCATTTTCTTTCTTCCGCGGCCCAATAAATACCAATTTTAAATCGTTACATACATCTCTGAATCCGGTTTCAGTTGGACTAACCTCCCAAAACGTCATGTAAACATATTGAGTGACCCGAGTGTTGAAATGTGCTGCCATGGATGTTTCCTCGTGGACTTTTAGCGACTTTTGTTGTGCGATCTCTCGAGTACGCCGTGAAGGCGGGACGACAAGCCCTAGAAACTTTTTATGTCTTCTCTTGTGGTGACCATCAAAGACATTCTGACACAAGTTGTGATCATTTGCAGGCTTTCATGGTGAGTTCTTTCTTTTCACGGATGAACTAACAACACTTTATAAATATATTTTTTTGGTTTCCCCTTCTTGAGCAAAGCAAACGTTGGCTTCTTCTGACCATGTACTCATGTTACAGAATATAAAAATGTGGTTTAACAGCTGCGGTATATTAAGGTACTGGTACTCCATGATAGCTCTTTGTATTAATGTGACTCTCTTTAAGAAAATGTCTTAAAAACAATCAGATGAGCTCCTTTATTTCCCCTCATTTGTCCTGTCTTATAAAGCTGTGTGAATTTGACAAAAAAAAAAAACAATGTCTGCATCCTAATGTTTTCCACACGCATTAGCGGATGAGTTCAAAAAAGGGAATTTGAAGATGAATAGGCCTGAAAATAACAAGTGGCGGAAAACATGAAAAAATCATACGGGCAAACGTATGAAGCATATTTAACAAATATAATGGGATGAAAGCATGTTGGCAGTTAGCTAATTGGGTCCAATCAACATAAAGGCAAGTTGATATATGACTAATTTCCGGCTAAAATTAACATGCCAATTTGTGTACGTGTGTGTGTGTGTCTGTGTGTGTTGCATGACTGATGAATGACTTTGCTTTTTTTGGTCTCATCATTTCCTGGTTTGAAATAGCCTCCTTCCAAAATTCCAATACGCTTCCCTTCTCTCACCTCCAAAGTGGATTTTATCACGTACATTTTAAATTGTCACTTCTTCAGATTAGCTTTTGTGTTTAAATTAGAGTTTCACGCAGGTGTTGGGGTTTCAAATTAGGGGTTAAAGTTTTGAATTGATGATTTCAAGCTAAGGCTAATGTTAGGCTTTGGAAATCTGGTTTAGCGTTTCAAATTTTGAGTCACGGTGAGGGTTTCGAGTGCGGGTTCCAAATCAGGATTTCCGAATTAGCCTTGATAAATGACAATTATGGTACAAAGACTGTCATATTGAATTTTCTGGCCAATTAGGAGTTTTCTTTCAGATGATTGTAAAACTAGCATGTTACAATTTACCCACGTGACTTTTATTCTTCGAACAGGGTCGCTACTTTCTGTTCAGCGCTATTAAACTTCAAAGTATGAAAGCAGATGACTTCACATGTTGCCGCTGATGATAAATTCCAGCATGGAAGCCGTAGAGTCTCCCGAGGATATCAGTCCGGGGTTCGTGTGACCGGGGTCTCCATTAGCGTGGAAATGGAGACGAGCTTTGCTGGCCAGGGACTTGAGGTCACTTAGCAGTGTGTTATGATACACTCCTGGAATTGTTTATCGATTCACAATTACTTACTGTGCTCTGCATGTGTGTGTGCGCATGAATTTGTGTGGTTTTTGTCTCAAGTGTCCACTTTGTTGCCGCTGGTGTGAAGTGATGGACCCAACGTATTGCGGAGGTTCCTCAACATTTGTTGACTTGTTTGTCCACTTCCAGGTTGAATGTCTTAAAATTAATATTTCAAATCAGGATTTGTAGCCAATATGATGATTCATTTGAAATTAGGGTTTCAAATGAGGTGAGAGATTTCAGAGTTGAAGATTGGGTAAGGTCGACCCAAAAGATTTCAAGGTTTGAATTTCGAATTAGCTTAGAGTTTGAAGACAAAGTTGGACTTACAAGCTAGGCTTGAGAAAAATATTAAATAGTTAAAACAGGGCTTTGGCTTTCAAAGAAAAGGGTAAAGATTTCAAAAAGATACTGGTGGTGGTGGTCCCGTGATCTTTAGTTTGTCAATGTTTGAAGAAGAGGAGCTGAAAGAAGACTCTTCCCTCATGCTAATTGCAACAGCGCTAGGCGTTAGCTGCATTGAATAAGCAATGAGGGCAAAGTCACAGAACCGTGGCCTGGCTTTGTCTTCCACGCCTCATTACATCATTCAAAATAAGAGCCTTTTCTGTCATGTTCATGCTTATTTTGACAGGAAACCACCATAGTTTAGCATTCAAAGTTTCTTTTTATGTGAAGTCAGCGGGAACTCGAGGAAAGCAGATGATTCTGGAAGGTTGCACAATGGTGTCACACTGAATAACAAAAAGACTGCAGAACAAAACAGTTATATGTAAATGTAAAAACAGAATGGAGGCAGCATAAAAAAAATGTAGGTAAAAAGTATTTAGAGTCAGGGTTGCCCATCTTTGAAAATACAAGGTCTAACCCGCCTCGAGTCAGATTTTAGACTCGGCCACTTCTGGCGCTGGGCAGGAAAATAGAACCTGCAGAGTCCAGCTTGGATTTGACACAGTGTGTGAAGATCCTGTTACGAAATGGAGACTTTCTGCTCTGCTGGCTATTGGAGTGACTTTTAATCAAGTGGACGTCTCCGAGGCTCGCTACGCCTGAGCATCAGTTGACCCAGCGCAGATAAACTCGCAAACTCACACTTTGTCATACTCGAGTTATGGTTTGCCGAAAGCCAATTTGTGACAGGCGTCCGCTTGGTGTTAATTAGACAGACCTTTGTACCTCTGCGCCGTGCTACGATTGGCCGGCCAGCATCTCGGGCTTGTGGCTCAGCTCCTTCTTCTGTTCTATTCAATTTGTAGGCATGAAGTTGCTTTTGGCTTTTCTGCGATTAAGCCAATCCTCTTCCCAGCTCAAATCCTGTGAACATTTCCTATGTGGCTGATAAGGACACGCTGAGCTCTCTCTTTTGTCGGCAACAAGCATAAGCACCTTCCTCACCTGCAGCTAACGTTCAACCACAGCTACCCAAATGCGTTCAACGTAGGCGAGCGGCAAAAAAAATAAATCCACGTCGTCACTATCTCGTCTGAGGCAGAAGGTCAGTCAGACTTTGCGCTTAATTACACAGAGGGGCTTACGTAATTATAATTTACATTTGTGCATGGCAAATTTGAAGCAAAGTTTACTCAAAAACTTTGATCTGAACTATCTGGTGTGTTTGTCTTGTATTCTGAGCATATTCTGACATAATCGTCCGTGTCAGACATCGAGTGGAGTCTCGCCTTCGTTAGCCATGCGGCTCACGACTTTTTTTTTTTTTTTTGAAAAAAAAATGCAGCACTCAAGCTCCGTTCACGGATGCATTTGACCTTTACCGATATAGCGCTCCCCCTTCAATGCGGCAAGCGATGAAGGGCTCCATCAATATAGAAAGCGACGAGGGGTTCCATCAATTTAACACGCGATTGGCTCTGTCGGAGGCCCCTAGCGTTGCCCAACGCATTTATGCAAGCATGTTGCTAAAAAGTGGAGAAATGCCATGTTCATATAAGATGAATAGGATAATGAAGATGCGATTAACATTCACGCCCGCGCTAAATGCAGGCCAATGATGTTAAGCCGCATGTGCTTAATTAGCACACCAGGCTAATGTGCCTCTTTTAATTGCCTCCGCGTGGCTAAGTGTGCTAATAATGCCACCTGCTAGCCCATACGCTACAGCCGCGTGTACGGAAATTGTTTGCCTTTGATGTGAGGGCGCGGCGGGAGGTCAACCCAGGGACTGACACACATACTGAAGAGTTTGGGTTCGAATTAATTCACTCACAGGCTCATAATAGATGACTCACTACGTCATTTACTCGCATACGAAGCTGCTCATTCATGTAGCCACAGCAGAGCAGCCTCCTGATTGGTCGGCTTTGATGTGAAGGCACCCCACCTGCGAGACGGGAGCGGCGTTCCTTCCTGGCTCCCATAGCTACCGATGATGAAACCGCTTCATTGATGTTTGAACATCACTCGCATTCTTTTGCTTTTTATTAAGCTCTCAGGTTATATTTCATACAGCTTTCACTCTCCAGGACTTCCTGACGAGGAAGTTTAAAGATTTTTTTTTTCCCCCACAATTCAAAAAGTTCCCAAAAATCATTTCTTGTCTTGCCTGGCTTTTGCAAAAAAAGGTCAAATGTATTTTTTTAAACCATATAGGTATGAAGAAGAAAGTCAAACAACGTTCTGAGGTTCAGGGTTTGAATTCTGGTGCTGGTCTTCCTGTGTGGACTTTTCATCTTCTCCCCCTGGGTTGCTTTGGTTTTCTGGCTTCCTCGCATATTTTAAAAGCTGCATATTTGGCTTCAGTGAAGTGTCTAGGTGTCAATGTGAGGATGAATCTCTGTCTGGTTGGTGAGTGAGTCATCCTGCATATGCCCCGCCTCCCCTGGCTCCAGCTCACCCGCAACCCTACTGATGTAAGATAAGGGACGGACTATAGGTACCACGGATGTCATTTATTTATCCATCATTGAAAAAAAAACAGGCTTCGTGCATGAAGTATTCAAATAGTCCTGAGTGCTTCTATCTGCTTTTATGCTCTTTCTCGGTCCCCATGAGGAGCTCCGTCAATTGCAGCCCGACTGTTTATTTTTTGACCTTTTCCTTTCTCTTGCCAGGCATGCCTCTGTCCTTTGCTACGAACCCGCACTCGCTCCTCTGAGGTGCAGATGAAAGATTCATATGTGAGAGAGCGAGCGGGAGAGAGAGAGAGGAAGTGGGAAAATCTCCACTAGAGGAAGTTAATTAGAATGTGGCGTTCCGGGGCCGTCACTCCGCTCTTGACATTTCATCTCACTTTTTGCAGACAAATCTGCAGAGGAGAGAGAGAGAGAGCGAGAGAGAGTTAGCACTTGACCTTGCTCGGCATGCTGATGCATCGACGCCGATGGCCCGCATCGGTCTGCCTGTCTGCGATAACGTTCGACATGAAACAGCACAAGACCATCCCGCAAGTTCTTTTCCGAGCTCGGTTCTTTATTCAGAGAAGCTTTGCGAGTTGAGCGAGTGGGTGTACGAGAAACAGGCAAGCGATGAGGGAAAAACCAGGACACGTTTTAAAGAAGAAACAAAAGTCAATGGAAGAGATTTGTTGACTTTAATTCTCACGTGTGAGTGGGTGGATGTAAAGAAGGTGAGAATTCCAAGAAAGCAAATGAAATAAAATAAAATAAAATAAAATAAAATAAAAAAAGCTTCTTCAACTAGTTCCCAGCAGTTGCTGCAGCTTTTGTGAGTCTGAGCAGTATGACAGATTGAGATTTGATTGGTATTTTGGGGATAGGCAAATCGTGTCCTAATTGTTGAAACTCCAAAAACAAAACAGCTCTCTCTCTTTGTCTTCTCTTTCCTCTGAGAGAAAACATTACGATCACTCTGCTAAACGGGAAAAGAACAGTCGGAAATATTTGTCGCAAGAGGAGACGATCAATCAAGACTGAGACATTGTTTTTGTGTGGTGTGTGTGTGGCGTTTATGGTCGCCATGTGGCTGTGTGTCATGTGAAATTGGAGAAAGCAGACTGTATGATTGGACAGCGGTGCCGCTCGCAGATGATGATGCGGCCCAGGTGATGGATCTGTTTAATGCCGGCTTTACGGCCGGCAATCCTCTCGCCGTGGATTTCTCACTGTCAGAGTGCTTAAAGGCAAACCCAAACCGGCAGGGGAAGAACAGAACGACCCCTTCGGAAAAGAAAAAAAAAAACAGCTCTTCCGTGCCGAGAGCTGAAATCGCATCGACACGCCTCGCTGTCCTCGCATCTTTTTTTTTTTTTTTTTTTTTTAATTTCTTTCAAACGCTTGACTCAATTTTCTTGCCTTTGGAAGATTCCATCACAAGAAAAGAAGCACTTGGTTGATTGTAACACTCGCATCCTCACCTTTGTTACATAGACTGGCTACGATAAGAAAGTGGAGTGAAGTTGAGGTGAGAAGAAAGATTTGAAGGAGGATTTGGGGATTAGGGGTTAAGGCCCTTCTCTCTTGCGCTAAGATTTTTTTGACCTGCTCCGTTTTGGCTAGTAGGAGTTAGGGTTCGAAAATTAAGGATGGTGCTAGATAGTTTCGCTTTTTGGCGGCACGGTTTAGGATTTACTATTTATGTCACCATAAGGACTTGGGAGATTTAAGTCTTTTTTTTTTTTCAAGAGTCATTGGTGCGTTAGCCGACTAGCCACAGTTTAATTGCCGTTTATTCCAACATTCTTTTATCTATGTAAAACGTTCCAGGGAGACGTGAGAGTTTAAAAATTGCGGTGATTCATTTTGAAAATGAAAGAAAAGGTAAGGCGTGAATGTTCTTTACACGTGTCTCTCTTATCTTAAGTGGCTAAGCCAAAGAGCCCGAGTAGGCTTCATGTCCACATCAGAAATTGTGTAATCATAAGATACTTAGCCGCATAAGGCTCAGACTCACTGGCCTCCGAGTGATCATGTGGGGAGGGGGAGGAGGGGGTGTCAACGAGGAAGTGAAGCCATGCCGTGGAGATAAGAGTGTATTAGGAATGAAAGAAAGATAACCATTGAGAAGATTGATGTCTAGAGAGCCCAGAGGAGAAAATGACTGGGTGGACCTGCAGGTTTAGTCTTTTCATTTTGGGGTTGGGGTCAGGTGGGGTTAGATCTTTGGGGATAAGGGTTGAAATGGTGGGAAGGTTTGGATTTGGGGTAAAAATGTCATTTAAAAAAGATATATTCTAAGGAGTGTTTGAGACAAAAGGAATATTCCCATACCAACACAAAGTCAAATGGAGCTTTTCTATAAAATCCCTCAATTATAGGCTCGCCGTTTTCTTTTCTTTATATGACGTTCTCACCATTTATTTGGTTCCTCTAGATTTAGACGCCCTTTCATGAGAACACAATGAATTCTTTTCAGCTTCGGAACACCCGTCCCCACCCTCCATCTTGATAGAGCATCAAACGTTTTTCAGGGGCGACGACGATTACTAGTTCGGCCACGCAATCAATTAGGGCGTCGTTTATTGGAGGGAAAATGAACTCAAAAAGAAAGAATGGACTTAGATAAACGTCTTTTATCTGTTTTCCCTGCAGTCTTTTGCTTGTCTATCATTAGCAGCCATTTTTGAAGAGCCGTTTTGCTCTCGTGCCTTAATGCATGAAAGCAGACCTCTTGGGCTCCCCCCTGCAGTTTTACACGGGAACTTACTTCGATTTAAGTATTACAGATGTGTTTTATATCTACGGCAAAGTTCAAGAGAGAGATACATTTTCTTCACATGTATATTATTAACCCAGCGGGATTAACACGGGAGCCATTGTGCTACAGTTGCTAGAGTAGAACGTGACGGTATTAAATCCGTGGCCTGGTTTCGCATTAGCAATCAGCCATATGACAATGTGATTAAAATGTCATGTTTGTTTATATCCCTGTTAACACTGCCACCGACGTCTGTTTGACAGACCGCCGGAGATTTAGCGCCGGGTGCAACCGTGGCAGCGGGAGGGGCAGGAGGGAGAAGAAATATCAATGTTTACAATAGCTAAAGTCATGGGATTGTTTCTAAAATAAGATAAATATTATTATTTATGATGATGTATATATTATTTGGTGAAGCTAAGTTGAATGCAATTTTTTTAAATGTTTTTTTTTTAAGTGATTAGTGTTTATGTCAAGAGAGTAACCCACCAAAAACAAGCAGTTTCAAAGTTCTGTTAAGATCAACGAAGGCCAATAAAGCTTCTAGGTGAGGCCGGCGGACAGTCTAAAAAGCCTTTAAATATTTCACAAACGTTATAAAATATATATATTTCACACGGCTATTACGAGGGGGGCATGGCACTGATGCGAGATGGAGGCAAAAGCGGAGTGTTCCGCATATGGAAAAGGACAGAAAATGGGAACATTGAGACATCCATTTGGTGACATGACAATTTTATGAGGATACCAAATAGCATTCCTTTGGACTCTATCTGGTTCTAGTTATTTTGAAAAAGGCTTCGGCTTTGAACTTCAAGCCACTGTTACGCGTGTGAATTATTAATTGTCATTAATGGTTGTCATAGTCGTTTGCAAATAAAGTTTTGGAGCGGCTTTGAAAATGGTAACCTTTCACTCACCCCGAGTGAGTGATGATGACACGTTAAGAGGCACCTTTGAGGAAAATCAAACATCACGGTCCTATTGATCTCCAAGCTGAGATGCCAAACATCAGCTTTGACTTCTCTCTGTCCTTGAGCATCCATTTACAAATCGCTCAATTCAGGCCCCGCAAAAGGACCGTTTTTCATTTTGCAACGATTTGTTGACTTTTTTTAATCTTATTTATTTATTTATTTATTTATTTATTTATTTATTTATTTATTTATCTTACCACTGATTAATTATATCAGCGTTAAAATATATTTGAGATTAGGGCATGCTTTGATTTTGGCCATTATACATTTGATTTGATTTTTTTGGGCAAATCCTCAATTATTTTCCGTCTTGTATCCGTTTTGTTTTGCTGAACTAACATCCATCTTTTGATTTACTATTCTATTTAATGCCGGTGATGAATTACAGTTTGCGTCTGAATTGAATTGTAATGTTCGCATTTGCAGGTGAAAGACAAGCATGGAGTAAGATGGAGGAGTAACGGCGCAGTCAATAAACAGTACTCAGACCTTTGAAGGTGAGAGTAACCTTGGGGAGCTCTTGACCGACAGGCGACGCCAAAGCGGCGGCATCCGGCTAATTAGATTAAAAAAGCCAGCGGACCCCTGAGGCCGACCATGTGACAAGCACATTGATTCACCGCCACCTTGCCTCGTCTCCGTTTAATGCCTCTCTGCTTCACTTTGATTCATCTCGCACTGGCCCATTATGATGAGGCCATGTTTACACAATGTATTTGCCATCGTTCGCTAATGGGACGGCGGGACGGCTCCACCTTCGCCCTTCACGAGTGTTTTCGATTGTTTTAATTGCTTCATTTCATGGCTTATTTCTTCGCCTGTCTCTTTTTTTTTCTTGTCGTATGACGTTTGCGAGTCCTGACATTTCTCATACAATAAGATGGAGGAACATTGGGGTCGTGACAAATGTCTCGGAAACGCCCTAACTCTAGCCCTAACCCTAGCCCCGACCCTAACCCTAGCCCTAACTCCAGCCCTAACCCTACCCCTAAACCTAGCTTTACCCCTAACCCATAAACCTAACCCTAACCCCAGCCCTAACCCTAACCATAACCCCAACCCTAGCTCTAACACTAACCTTTGCATAAAAACAAGTAGAAACGACATAAAAATAAAACTCCCCATTACGTTAAATTAGTGGGAGCACTGAGCTTGTTTCTTAGAAACGAGCCGGTCCCATCTAGGCGTAATCGGAGATAATGACACCTGAAGTGGTTAAGGTTTGTCTTTTAATACAGGATGCTTGGTCTTTCTTAGAAGTCGTAGCCTCTTTTTCTTCCGTCTCCTCATTGGGCTTTGTTCCCTTTCCTAATAAGCTTTCCAAACATCTGTTTCTTGCTCATATTTGCTTGCTTCGCGGAATCGACTGAGATCATATCACGTGACTAGTGTTGGCTCGTGGGTGAACGATTCGACTTCAACCAGTAGATTTCGGTAATGCGTATTGAAGCTGGTGCCACCTCGCCGTAAAACAAAACGAAGAAGAAAATGACGTCACTTCCCATCCACGGACGAGTCGTGAATTGCATTTCCCGTTAACCAACTGAACAGATTTGTGAGTGAACGAGTCAGTGAGTGAGTTATTTGCAGTTTATCGCGAGAACAAATCAGTGATGGAATGAATCCTGACTTTCTCGTTCGCAAACGAGTCAATGGGTGAACTGCCTTCCCGTGCATCAACGGATCAGTCAGTGAAGGTGTGGCATCTCCTGGCGTGAACTAGTATGTAAACCAGAATGTCGATTTACGATTTGCTAAGGCAAGGAAGAACAACTCACTGAAACACCACTTCTTTTATGCTTCTCTTTGGGTAATCTTGATTTTATAACACTTATAGTAGTTTTTAAATAACGTGTATGCATATATACGCCTAAATGTCGTTATCCAATATATCTACTGCAATTTCTCGTTAAATTACTGGTTTGAAATTTACTTTTAACATGATTATTATTATTTTTTTTTAAATAAACATTTATGTTCAAACTTGTCTGGTGTTTTATTCCTTTTCACTTTCCGTGAAGCTTGGACCATGATTTTTCCTTAATGTAGTGGCCTGTGATTTGGTACACCTCATGGACACTTCAATAGGTAAAAAAAAAGAATGGATAAATAAGAACAAATCTTTTGAGTGAACCGATTCTAATGGTTGTCCACTGAAATGGAACGCACATCACTAGTACAAAAGAGTCCAGACGCCCAGTAGCTGACAGGTCGAAATAGCCGACTGGTTAGTGACTCAGGCTACTGGTCAGTAGGTACCTGGTTCAATCCCAGGTCTGGGCATAAACCTAAGTGTGGTTTTAGAATTGGAACCTCGCTTTGCATGCAAACAAATGCAAGTATTTATGTGTAAATACATAAGGTGGCCCCACCCTGAAGTTGGCAGATCAAACTAATGGCTCAACGTGAAAATGAACAAAAACTTTTCACGCAGGTGCACTTAACAAGGGAATCTTGGAAATCATGTTGGAACGTGGACTAGAGCTTCACATGACTTATTTCCCTAATAAAGTGGCCTGTTATTAGGCACACTTGAAATATGGCAGTGTACCTAATGGAGTGTCCGTGTGATTCCCTCGTTAAGTGCACCTGCGTGAAAAGTTTTAGCTCCTGCAGAACGTGAAAGTGGCTAAAACTTTTCACGCAGGTGCACTTAACGAGGGTCACTTGGAAAACATGTTGGAACGCGGCCCCGAAGACTAGAGCTTGACACCTGTGACCTTTGACCATGATATTTCCCTAATAAAGTGGCCTGTTATTAGGTACACTTGAAAATGGCGGTGTACCTAATGGAGTGTCCGTGTGATTCCCTCGTTAAGTGCACCTGCGTGAAAAGTTTTAGCTCCTGCAGAACGTGAAAGGAGCTAAATCTTTTCACGCAGGTGCGCTTAACGAGGGTCACTTGGAAAACATGTTGGAACGCGGCCCCGAGGACTAGAGCTTGACACCTGTGACCTTTGACCATGATATTTCCCTAATAAAGTGGCCTGTTATCCGGTACACTTGAAAATGGCGGTGTACCTAATGGAGTGTCCGTGTGATGCCCTCGTTAAGTGCACCTGCGTGAAAACTTTTAGCTCCTGCAGAACGTGAAAGTGGCTAAAACTTTTCACGCAGGTGCGCTTAACGAGGGTCACTTGGAAAACATATTGGAACGCGGCCCCTCGAGGACTGGAGGTCGACACCCCTGGTTTAAGTGAAAAGTGCCACACCCGCCCTCACCCCCACTTTCTGATTGGCTGGTTGATCTGTGACGTCACTCGGACACTTCATTAGGTACACCGCCATTTGTAGGTTGTTGTAACTTTAAGTTGCTCATCATACATTTATTGATTTGCAGGATTGGAATTTATGTGATTTTATTTTGACACACCGGAAGTGTTTTATTTCGAAGGTGTTTTTGCGGAAATAGTTTGCATTCCAACTTGTCTATTGTTATCTGAGAACAGCGTGTCTTCCTTTTCGTTCTATACAATAAAAAGAACAGAAAACGTACATAAAAGATTTTAGAGCCTCCGTCATCATTGAAGAAGCCGTCACTACGTAACATTTTGGTGCCGAAACCCGGGAAGTAAGGAATTAACCTGTGCGTCGAACGAAGTGAACAGCTAACGGCTCTGTAGAGTAGTAGCCGTGATGACGGAGGGAATGGAGCGATTGAAGAGGAAGCGAGCGACTATCCGCGCCGCTACAACGAAGCTGTTTACCCGTCTCGAAGAGGAGATGGGAAAGGAAATACCAGATACTAACAAGCTGCGTGAGCTAATGGCAGTTTTATCATCGAAAGAGGAATGTTTACTGGACTTGGACAAGGGCATAGAAAATGAAACGCCCACAGACGATCTGGACACTGAGATTGCAAACACGATGGATTACATGGACCGGGTTCTCACGTGGAAAGTCCGCGGCACCTCCTTCATCGGGTCGCAGGAGAACATCAGAGATGTCCCGAGGATGCGTGTTAGCGATGTAAGCACGGGCTCATTTGCGTCACGCTCCAGACAGACTGTTAAACTTCCGAAGCTCATGATAGACAAGTACGATGGTGAAATAAGCCAATGGCAGGAATTTTGGTCACAGTATGAAACAGCTATTCACAAGAATGATGCACTATGCAAGACAGAGAAATTTACCTATCTCAGATCCTACCTGACTGGAGCAGCTGCAAGAACTATTGCAGGGCTCACAATAACAGAAGCTAACTATGATGCTGCAATAGAGCTACTCCAAAGCCGTTTTGGGAGAAAGGACATTGTTATAAGTGCCCACATGTCCAAATTACTGAACTTGACACCTGTTAGAAAATCCTCTGATGTTGCTGCTCTGAGACATTTATATGATGAATGTGAGATCCAGATACGCAGCTTGGAGTCTCTGGGAGTGCAGAGTGACACCTACGGCTGCTTGCTTTGTCCAGTGCTTTTACAGCTTGTACCAGAGGACATTGCACTTGCCTACACTCGCCAACCAAACTCCACCAACGACTGGAAGGTACAAGAGTTGATTCAGTTTCTGCAAAATGAGGTGCAAAGCAGAGAACGGGCGCTTCAGCTGACAAGACCTGGCCAAAGCTCCAAAGACTCTAGCCCACAACACAAACATGTGGGCAAGTCATCCTACGCCGACAAACCCAGAAAGTGGAGCATTCCGTCAGCAACCGCTTTGCATACAGCCAACACCGTGCCCCGGACCTGCATGTATTGTGACAGTAGCGAACACAAGCCAGAGAACTGTCCTGAATATACTGTAAGTGCACGTAAGGATAAGCTGAAAAAACTTGGACGGTGTTATGTCTGTTTAGGCCCAAAACACATCGCAAAATACTGCAGAGTGAAAGTTTTGTGTAGCCTATGCAACCGTAAACACCACTTGTCAGTGTGTGAGCAGACTGAATCCAAGACCGATATTGATACTACCAAAGGTAATGAAAATACAGAAGCTGTGTTGTCTTCAGTGGCAAGTCCTGTAAAGGTCAAGACAAATACTCAAAATACTGTACTGCTTCAGACTGTTAAAACATGGACTGTAGGGCCAAAAGAGAGAAAGATAACTCGTTGTCTGTTAGATGGAGGCAGTCAGCGTAGTTTCATTCACAGAAGTGTCGTCAGAGCTCTGGGACTGCCAGTTATAAGACAAGAGACACTAACCCTCCATGTCTTCGGTTCCACTACTCCAGTAACGGAGAAACGTAATGTTGTAAAGGTTGAGCTAGAGAATATGTGGAACACTGAACGGAGACTTGAGATTGAAGCTGTAGAGACTGCTCAGGTGTGTACTGCGGTGATAAAGGTTCCGAGTGAGCCCATTCAAGAAGAAATAAAGAAAAGAGGATTGCAACTTGCAGACTTCCTTTTAGAGGGCGCAAACGACCAAGAGTTGCAAGTGTTAATAGGAGCAGACTACTACTGGCAAGCAGTTACTGGTAAGGTCCAAAGAGTCACAAATAAACTGGTGGCGGTTGAAAGCATTTTTGGATGGGCTTTACAGGGACCAGTGACTACCTCCAGTGTTACAGATGCCACTTGCATGCACATTAGTTTGTCTGAAGACACCCAGATCTCAAAGCAGTTGCATGCATTCTGGGAAGTGGAGTCCTTGGGCATTATAGACAAACCTGCAGAAAGCCCAGAGGACACAGATGTCCGACAAAACTTTGAACAGACAACAACATTTGACAATGGACGCTACCAGGTTGAGTTACCGTGGCGATCTGACAAAGACCGACTTCCAGATAACTTCAGGGTAGCTACGAGACGCTTTGAGAGTCTTAAGAGAAAACTGAAAATGGATGCAACCTTGTATTCTAGGTACAACAATGTAATACAAGACTATCTAGAGCAAGGGATCTGTGAAGAGGTTGACAAGGAGAAGGTAGATAACAAAGAGACTGTAAAATATTACATGCCACATCACGCTGTTTTGCGAGAGGACAAGTCCACGACAAAACTTAGAGTGGTATTTGATGCTTCCTCACATGACAAAGACAGCCCTTCTCTTAATGACTGTTTGCACACTGGGCCTAACCTAAACCCAAACCTGCTGGATGTGCTCATCAAGTTCAGATTATATGAGATAGCCTTCACTGCAGACATAACCAAGGCTTTTCTTCAGATTTCTCTTGCGGAAAAGGATAAGGATGCTGTTAGGTTCCTGTGGATGCACGGACCTCCAACCAAGGACTGCAAAGACGAAGTTCGCATCCTGAGAATGAACAGAGTTGTTTTTGGCGTGTCTCCCAGCCCATTCCTGCTTGCTGCCACCATTAGAAAACATCTCCAAGCGTTTGAAGCAGAGCAATCAAAGGCAGTACAAACAATCAGTGACTGTCTGTATGTGGATGATTTTATTTCAAGCGCACCCACTGTACAGGAAGCTCTATATGTGACAACTGCAGCAAAGGACATTCTTTCTCAGGCAGGCATGAATCTTTGCAAATGGGTCACCAACTCACCTGATTTGAGTGCTATGTGGAAGGAGACTGGAGCAGAGTTCACTGGAGATGCAGAGTCCTGTGGAAATGTGCTCAAAGTGCTAGGTCTTGTTTGGAGACCTGAGAAGGATGATTTTGTTTTTGATCAAAGAGGACTAATGGACATTTTGAAAAACAAGCAAGACACAAAGAGAGGCGTCCTACAGACATCAGCCCGTATATTTGACCCCATCGGGTTTCTCACTCCATTTACTGTCAGAGTTAAGTGCCTTTTTCAAGAAATGTGGGAGAGAGGGCTCAGTTGGGATGAACCATTGCCGGATGATCTTACTGAGAAATGGGAACAGTGGTGTTCAGAGCTACCACTTCTCCACCTGTTGGCTGTTCCCAGGTGGTACCATATTGAGAAACACCAAGAGTCACACACTGTAAAGCTGTACGTTTATTGTGATGCAAGTGAAAAGGCTTACAGTGCCGTGGCATATCTACATGGACGAAACAAACAAGGAGAAACTGTTACCAGTTTTGTGGCTTCTAAGTCACGAGTTGCACCACTGAAGAAAATGACACTGCCTCGTTTGGAGCTGATGGGTGCACTTATTGGAGCAAGACTGGGACACAGTCTTCTCAATCCGCTGAACATGGAGAAGAACCAGCTCAACATGAAGACTGACTCAATGATCGCTCTTCACTGGATCCGCAGCCCAGCTCAGCGATGGAAGCCGTTTGTCGCCAACAGAGTGACTGAAATACAAGAGCTCACTAACCCGGAGTCGTGGTCCCACTGTGCTGGCAAAATGAATCCAGCTGACTTGCCAACACGAGGTCAGCATGCAAAGAGCCTCATTGAGAGCCAGCTGTGGTGGAGTGGACCCACTTCACTGCATGCAGCTGACACAGCCCAGGACATTGACAATGACCACGTGGTAAATGAGGTGAACACTGAACTGAAATCTAAGCATCAAGCTGTTGTCCAACTCACCAGTGCTGTACAGACTGAAACTTTGTTAAACTTAGAGAAGTACAGCAGGCTCAAAACTGTGTTAAGAATCACTGCATGGGTAAAACGATTTGTTACCAACCTAAGGTCCAGTCAGAAGGTTCAGGGAGCATTAACTGCAGAAGAGCTAATTGCAGCTGAAACCCACTGGGTAAAAGTTACACAAGAGAGATGTTTTAGCTCTGAAATATCCCAGCTAAGGTTAAAACAGAATGTGAAGGGAGAATCTAAACTCCGAGACTTGAGACCATTCCTAGATGAAAACGGTCTACTTAGTGTTGGAGGTAGACTACAGAACTCGGATATTAGTTTCAGAGAGCAGCATCCCTGGATACTCCCAACAAATCACAAGTTTTCAGAGTTGTTGGTTCTATCATGCCATGAAAGAGTGATGCATTCTGGTGTCCGAGACACATTGATTCAACTAAGAGAACATTACTGGATTTTGAGAGGAAGGCAGCTGGTTAAACGTCTCATTTCAGGCTGTTGCATTTGCCGAAAACTAAAGGTTACAGCAGCACAACAGATCACTGCTCCTTTGCCGCGAGACAGAGTTACTGAGTCACCTCCTTTTGAAGTCACTGGTGTAGATTTTGCAGGACCTTTGTATGTAAAAATTAAAGGGCATCAGCCTGCAAAGGCATACACTGCACTATTTACATGTGCAGTAACAAGAGCAGTACATTTAGAGTTAGTTTCGGATCAGACCACAGAAAATTTCCTATTAGCTTTAAAACGATTCATAGCAAGACGAGGGCTATGCAGGATCATTTATTCTGATAATGCTAAAACATTCAAAAGAGCGGACAAAGATTTGAAAGAGTTATGGAACACTATGAAGGAGTCAGAGCTCAGAGATTTCTTTGCAAACAAAGGAATCACTTGGAAGTTCATAGCTGAGCGAGCTGCTTGGTGGGGGGGCTTTTGGGAAAGGCTGGTGAGATCTACGAAAACTTGCTTGAAGAGGGTACTAGGGAAAGCATCCCTGAACTTTGAAGAGCTCACAACTGTACTTTCTGAGGTTGAAGCAGTGTTGAATTCTAGGCCTCTGTCCTATGTACATAGTGATGCTTTCGAACCCCAGCCACTTACTCCTTCACACTTCCTGGTTGGTAAACGCCTGACTTCCTTGCCACCAAAGACTGTTTCTGTACCAGCCCATGTGAGTACTGCCAATCGAGAGGAGCTCGGTAAAAGGTGGAAATATCGGCAGAGACTTTTGACCAGCTTTTGGAACAGCTGGCGCAGAGACTATTTGATGAACTTAAGATCAGCTCACAAGGTGGACACTCCTACCCCAACAACCCTTAAAGTAGGAGATGTGGTTTTGATTGGAGAGGATAAGATACCCAGACAGATTTGGAAAATGGGAAGAATTGTTGATGTTTTTCCAGGCAGAGATGGTCTTGTACGTTCATGCAATGTTCGCACTTCAACAGGCAGTTTATTAAGAAGACCTGTTCAGTTATTGTATCCCTTAGAGGTGTGTTAAAGATTAGCCCAAATTTATGAACATTTGTTCATCGGGCGGGAGGATGTTGTAACTTTAAGTTGCTCATCATACATTTATTGATTTGCAGGATTGGAATTTATGTGATTTTATTTTGACACACCGGAAGTGTTTTATTTCGAAGGTGTTTTTGCGGAAATAGTTTGCATTCCAACTTGTCTATTGTTATCTGAGAACAGCGTGTCTTCCTTTTCGTTCTATACAATAAAAAGAACAGAAAACGTACATAAAAGATTTTAGAGCCTCCGTCATCATTGAAGAAGCCGTCACTACGTAACATAGGTGTTCCTAATCACAGGCCACTTCATTAGGGAAAAATCATGGTCAAAGCTTAATTGAAAGTGAAAAGTGCCACACCCGCCCTCACCCCCACTTTCTGATTGGCTGGTTGATCTGTGACGTCACTCGGACACTTCATTAGGTACACCGCCATTTGTAGGTGTACCTAATCACAGGCCACTTCATTAGGGAAAAATCATGGTCAAAGCTTAATTGAAAGTGAAAAGTGCCACACCCGCCCTCACCCCCACTTTCTGATTGGCTGGTTGATTTGTGACGTCACTCGGACACTCCATTAGGTACACCGCCATTTTCAGGTGCACCTAATAACAGGCCAGTTCATTAGGGAAAATTCATAATTGAAAGTGAAAAGTGCCACACCCGCCCTCACCCCCACTTTCTGATTGGCTGTTTGATCAGTGACGTCATTCAGACACTCTATTAGGTACACAGGCATTTTCAGTGTACTCATATAACAACATAAAACACATTGTCATATATAGCAGTTAACCAAATGTCTGACTTTTATGTTTTAATTGGCGAATATAAAAACAAGGAATAAAACACCAGACAAGTTTTAACATAAATGTTTATTTAAAAATAATAATCATGTTAAAAGTCAATTTCAAACCAGCAATCTAATGTAAAATTGCAGTAGATATATTGTCTGATATTTATGTTTTAATTGGCGAATATAAAAAAAAGGAATAAAACACCAGACAAGTTTGAACATAAATGTTTATTTTTAAAAAATAATAATATTAAAAGTAAAGCTTGGCGGCCCGGTACCGAGTGACCCCCAGTGGTTGGGGACCACTAAGTGCTGTAGCCAGACAGACAAACAGACCAATCATCTCGTGCACACGCACACAGACCAGCAGCAAAGAGAGTGTTTGTCTCGTTTCATTAGAATCCAAAGAGCAGCTCTATTACTTTTGTCAGTGAGGATGTTGATGACTCTCATCTGTAGGCCAGGTCACGCGCTCTGCCAACGTGACGCAATCACAAAACGTCCAAGACAACGTTGCCCGCAATGCTAATTAGTCGCTCCCTTGACAATTGGCCACAGTTAAGCTTTAAATGGATTCTACAAGCCGCCAGTCGAACATCGTGGCCAGCGTTGTACCTGAACGTTTTCAATGAACAAAAATGAGAAAATGCCAATATGCCAGAAGGTAACCGCTCGCAGCAAACTTTTTATTGTTTGATTAGGGGGAAAGAAAAGAATAATGAACATTTAATTTTTGGAACGATGAAGCATATTTTTGATCATTTGTGCTTTCTATATTGTTTGATACTTGCTGTGTTCAGCTTTTCAAGACTTTCAAAAGTCTTGTCCTGCGATCGTCTGACATTTTCCCGTAGAAAGAAGACAAAAAGATAATGTCGCACAGTGCCATGAAAGGTGTTGACTTGTAATCTGATACTAAAGTCTGACTCTTTGAGCGAAGGGAGAATATGTCAACTTCAGTTAAAAGCGACATTAACGTGAAAATGGGTTTATTATGGTAACAATATATTTTTCTTGTTGAATCCCAAATGTTTCTCCTTTATACTGCTAAAACCATCAGGAACATTTCAGAAAACAATTATCAGGTCATCCCTACATCTATAAATGCAAGTAAGCAACAACACGGACAGACGAACGGAGATTAACCTTTATCACGCGTCCAGCGCAATGGTCAAAAATCGGACAGCTCCCCAATAGGCAACAAGCCGAGCCGCGTACGAAATACCACCGCGTTGAACCTCACAGCCCTCGTCTTTTTCAAATCAGCACCATCTTTTGTACTTCTTTTTTTCCCCCCACGTGTTCATATTCAATGGCGCCCACGGGACTGATACGACGACGCTTCAAATGCGAGGCGCCTGTTGAAGGTCAGTCTCTCTCCAGGAAGGTTTCATGTAATATTCATCAAAGAAAATGAAAGACTTGTCCAAAAATAGAAGATGTCAAATATATATGTCGACGGGAACAAAGACAACTTGAGCGTTGTTCGCTTTTCCAGCAAAGTGTCTCACAAGAGGATGATGATAAGACGATGGTGGCCCACTTGAACCAGAACATTGGTGTTATCTTTGAAAAGAAAAAAAAAAAGTAACTATTCCAAAATTCATGTAATTTTTTTTCCCCACACTCACAACAGGTGCAAAATATATTGTCACTTTACAATTCAGCTTTTTTAGCAATGGCTTAAAGCACCTCTACATTGACAGCGCCGAGAAGGCAAAGACTTTTTCGCACTGCACTTAGCACAGTGGATCAATTCATTGACTGCGTATGAGCTCCTCTCCCGCCGTGCCGTGCTGGCAGCAAACAAGGTGTTGTTGTGTTGTTTTGTTTGGGTCAGCACCTGCTTACTGAGACTTGTCTCCATGCCAGCCTGAGTCAGAGTTTTGACTTTCAACTTAGTTTTGGGAACATATTTTGATGTGTTCCAAGTTTGCCGTTAAACAAAAAGTGGAAGGTTAAAAAAAAAGGTAAGTCAATGAAGACTGGACTAAGAAATGTGTCCAACATAGATTGGCTAGAATAAAAACCCAAATAAGACTCCTTGGTTGTTCTTTTTTTTTTTCTAAACCTGAGTGGAATATCTCCAGCCTATAATTTGTGTTTGTTCAAACTGTGTATCTGGCAAAGAGCCGTGCACTGGATGAAGCTGTGTGACTTCTGCGGTTCAATGTAGCGCTATTACACGGACCCTTCCAAGCAATCAGGCCACTTGCGTTATTGATTACACCACCTCCTCTACGTTCACCACCCCCCCACCAAATCTCTCCAAAGCAAATTGCCAACAATCAAGATTTATCGCCGGCTATCTGCTATTATTATCTGTGCAAGGACGCTAACGGGGGCCTTTTTGTTGGATTAGTCATGGCTGAGGTCGTAATAACCTGCACTCCAGTGCTTAAAATGATTGCGCCGGACAATTTCTACAGAACACGGATTGATTGCCGTGCTAGACGTTTTTACATGGAGGACAGCGTGTAGTTTATTGTCTTACACTTTATGGCTCCAACCCCAAACAAATTTGAATTCCGTTCTTTAAAAAGTCTTCTTAAAATCAAACTCTGATACCGCAGTTCCTCAAGAATAAAGCCGTAATGTCGCACAAAAAACAATCAAAATTTTGCAGGAATATATTATATATATAAAAAAAAAAAATTACGAGAAAAATCCAAATTAAAAAAATATAATAAATGGAATATGCGACATGATGTTTCAATTTCATGACAACGAAAGCCTTAACTCGACAAGCACAAAGTCAGAACAACTTCCATTTCCCACATCCGCCGAGCGTGGGCTGCAGTTGTTCTCATTTTTGGCCGCTAATTGCTAAAATGATCAAAGTGCTTGGTGGGTCGCTGGTTTAGACAACAGCCCCTCCCCTGGCGGGCTATCCTGAATCCCTCGACATCGCCGTTTAGTTTGTGCGTCCTTGGACACCGACAAAGACTATCGAAGACCGTATTGTTTACACTCATCAGTCTTCAACGTGTAATCAAGATGCATTAAAGGCCCGCACACTCGCTAACGACGTTAGCCTCCTCCTCTGTGGTTATAATCCCCTTACCAAAGCCGCAAGTATCATTTATTCCCAAAGATGTCCATCCTTGGCTGAGGTGATTGCGTGTACAAGGTTGATGGGTGTTACGAGGGCCAATCAAATATGATAACAATATGTCAACTTCACAGAAGAAAATGAGCCGGCAAAAGTCAAAACAAAGGCAGCATTTTTCATTTTGGAAACGTTAACCGAGTCAATTTGGTTAAGAGCACTAAATAATTTTTAAAATTATTTTATATGGAGTCATAATAATACAATGGTTTAACTTTAAGAGTACAATCGTAAAGTCGGTTGGACGGCAAGTCAGGGAGGAAAGAGTTTTAATTGGCAAGGTTACGACAGGTGAGATGTTCCAAAATGCTGCCAGATGTTTGCAGCCAGCAAAAAGCATTAAGAGGGCTCAGTGAATTAGCGGCAGGAGCAGCTGCTCCTTCCAGATGTTGGTGACATTGGTGTTAGCCTTTGATTTCAAAAGTCGCATTTATTCACTTCAAACTCTTCACTTGGCGAGCCACGCTTACCACCCACAAAGAGAGGAAGAGTGCCAATTGAGTCGGAGATCGGTTAGAGAACTTCAAAGTAGTCTTGGTTCTACAAAGAATACTACCAGAATCAGGTCGCACGATTACGAGAGTTGAAATTTGCCCGTAATAACGTTGGTTAGGGTTAGGGTTAGGGCTTTATTTATTGAATGGGCTGAACCGTGAGAATACCGTTTTTTTCCATGTATAATGCGCAAAATTTAACTAATTTATTGTCCTAAAATCTGGGGTGCGCATTATACATGGGTGCAAAAAAAAAATCCGGATATGATACGGAGGCCGCCATTATAGATGCGCTTTCTTCTCTGCTGTTCACTTCAAACACGCTCCATACGAACACAATGCTCTCGTATCAGACGCTTGCTAGATCACCTGCTCGTTTGCTGTCTGTCACAATGTACCCTACACAAATCCGAAACATTTCTTCGCTATTGAGTATGCTAGCGCATGCGCAGTGATACTGACCGGCAGAATAACAACCGGTTGTTCCCAAAGATTATTTTTTTTTCTGAAATAATTTTACGTTCACGGACTTAAGTAGGAGTCAAAATTTGGGTGCGTATTATAGATGGGTACAGGCTTTTTTCCAGCATCAACATGCCATTTTTAGGGTGCGTATTATACATGGGGGCGCATTATACATGGAAATAAACGGTAGTTGAAAGAAAGGTCCAGTAAGTCAAAACTCACTTGGCCATTATAACTAGTGTTGTGATGACACAGTTGAAGTAAGAAAATCGACCAACTGAGAAGTTAATCAGTCAAAATAAATGGTGTTCCATTTGGGAAGTTGCATATAGGCCAAGCTGAAATTTACATTAAAATCTTAACTATGTTCTCAAAAGTTTGCGCCTTGAAAACTTTCCTAGAGGATAAAGACTTTAAAACAAATCCAGTAAGTTTCTTCAAGTCTCCACATCTGAAGATCCTTTGGGGAAACACTCGCGTAGGATGTTGGCAACACACACAAAAAAGCGACAACTCAGTCCTATACCTGGACCGAGAAAAAAGACAATTGTCGGAAATTGTCTTTTTGACGCCTATTCCTCAATGATATACAATACGGTAGATTTCCATAAATCCTGAAAGTCTCCAGTAAAGTTCCTGAAATCCTTCTTAGTTATAGTTGCAAAGTTTATCATGCAAACATGCACCTGGTTGTGCCCTCCCACAATGGCTAATGAAGACCCCAAAGGTTTGGCCTATTTACCCAGAAACACTGAATTTTAAGTAGCCAGGGCTGTGTCCAGATTTAAAAGTGGTCCAGCTTTATTTGGCCTGTTGTTGTGTTTTTCAAAGTCTCCAGCCTGCTAACATACTTCAGTGTTTGCTCCAATTTTTTTTTCGACTTTATTCAAGGTCAAGGCTTACTGCATGGGTTTGAGAAAAAAAAATTATCATTAAAACTATGAAATGGTAAGAGGAAAAAAACCCACCAATATTTAATTTTTTTACGAGGAGAAAAGGCAAGAAAAGGTTTTGTTTCATTTTACAAGAAGGTAAAGCCTAACCCTTGCCCTCAACGCTCAACCCTTACCCCAGTCCTAGCTCTAATCCTCGCCCTAACATAACCCGAACCCTAGCCCTAACCCTATAACATAACCCTAAACCTTAACGCCTGTGTTTGACTCAAACCTAATGGAATCCCTGACTCGTGTCCCGTCTGAAGAGGGAATGACACCGAGGATTATTTATTCCAGCTCATGAAGATCTGGAATGAGGTTGGTTTGTTGGCGAGGCGAAGCTGCTCTCAGGGTCCCTGAGCAGCATACAAAAACATGACGGATCACCTGTGGCCCAGCAGACACGCAGCAGCTGTTCACACCTTGTTTCATGTCACTCCTCTCTGATTCTTTTCTTTTTTGAGGACTCGCATGAAGGGTTGAGCATGACCCGCTGCTCAAAATAGATCGAGACATATTCCATCTAAATTTTGGACAGGTGGTTGTTTTTAATTCTCTACGCTTTAGCCCTTTGAGTCCTGCCCAACAACAAATGCTAAATAGTTCTATTTTAATTGGCTTATAGGTCTGATGAACTCTGCATAGCAACAAGAAGCAAATCAGTTTTCTATCTGTCAATAGGGCAGTTATATTTCCCCTTCAGCGAGGCAGTCAGTTGCCTTCTTAATTATCCAAAGGGCAGTTATGCTTAAGCCCACGAGGTCTGCCTAGCATCAAAAGGGCAGCTGTGCATTTTTTCTGGCTAATGGTCAAATTGCGCTTTCTGCCCGGAAACACCAATCAAATCATTGATTTCTTATTTGGCTTCTGGCCCAGGTCCAAATGAGTCGTCCTTCACAACATGTAGCCAATTGCTAGCTATGTTTAATGGCTAGCTGGGCAGTTAGGGGTTTAGCTTCTTAGCTCTCGGCTTTGAAATAAGTACCAAACTGCTGGTTTTATTTGGACTGTAGGGCACTTGTACTTGTGCCCCATGAACCCTTCCTAACAATATGCTGTCATTTGTCTTTTTTTTTTTTAATTGGCCTGTGGAACTTGATTTAGGCTGAGCCCTATAATGCTAACACAAGTACCCGGGTGCTAGTAGTATGCACTCTTTAATTTTTTTCCTGGCATAATTAAATGAATAGTCACGATTTGGCCGTCGTAAGGCAGCTTCAGTGAGCATCATATAATGATGCTCCTTGCTTATGATCAGCGGGGCAGAAAGAGTGTTTCTTGTTATTACTAATAGAGCGCTCCAGCTCAGCATCTTTTCAACTCACACCCAGGATTCATTACTCCAAACACTTTGACTCTGTCGCTAATTTGTCCAAGAAGGAAACGCAGACGGATGGCCCGCTCGCCCTGAATGAGCCTGGCCTAATTATGAGACCTTCATTTGTCGCGCTGCCGCACTTGTCGGCGATGCTAAATGTTGCTTTTAACTTTTGTTGATGTTGTTATTGTTGTTGTTACAATGAGGCCTGTAAAACATGGCAAGGAAGATCATTACGGACACAGTAAAGAAAAGCAAATGCTTGAAAAATACAGGAAGCATTTTTTGCTAGTACTAGCAAAACATTTTCCTGAACGTGTTGATGAATACTATTCATAAAGCAAAAAAACTGACCTTTCCCTTCGAACACTATTAATACAAACATTTTATCATAGTCATTTCAGAAAACAGATTTTTTTTTTTTATCATGATGTCCTCTGTGTAAACTTGCTAGGTAACGCGGTGACTAAGCATAGGTTTCAGTCTTGCGGCCATGAAGTCTTTCCTGCCCTATAAAAAAAAAATCGAATATAGGACGCACTGATTCAATCGGACAGCTGCAGCTTACTTCTGCTCGGCTGCGCTTGTCACACGCCAACAAACCTGCAGCAGCAAAACAAAACAAAATGATATCACTTTGATCACCTGAGGGAAAAAAAACAATACGCACTAGGCAAGCGTCAGTCAAGACTGTTCGGCAAAGCTAAGGCTAGCAGAGAATTGACCCTTAGTGACTGGACCCTACACTCTTCCATAAGTGGGTCAAAAATGTCCCATCTTAGAATCAATGTGTTTTTACGTCATTTTTCTCATTTTTCAAATCAGATAAAAGTCAGGATGAAAAAGGAATGATAAGATTCTTGAAGAAGATGAATATGTTCAGCCACAAAGGTTGGATATCCAACGCAGCGCCGTGCGCCCGCCCGGGTCGCTGAGCTCGAACAACGATAACAGATGCTGGCTGACAGGCGGCACCATTCGTCACTTTAGCGTGGAAGCCAAAAAGGCTACCGCGTGTCATTCTAAGTCAGCGTCAAGGAAGAAAGAAGACATCCAAACATTGCAATGTTTGGCAAACTCCGGCCGTGTCACTTACGACAAGTCATATGTGTAAATTGTCATTTTCTTCATATTGTTAATATTTTGACAGCATACGAGAACATTTACAGTATCCACACAATGAGCTTAACTGAGCTTACTTAAATAAAAAAAGGGCTATCTGTGTCATCAACATTAAACAACTACGCTGACAGCTAATTGGAGTTCAAATAATATATCAGTGATATCAGTAATATCGGTGATATCAGTGATACTTTCTGTCTCTGAAGACAACAATGACTAACTAGTTGTAAAGTTGCATGTTGATATCAGTCACATGTGATATCATGTTGATATCAGTCACATGAGATCAACATGTCTGTTCTTTTTCGATGCGCTTATGAAAATGTTTTTAGGTTTTCATAACGTAGGACATTTTTTGTAATTAGTAATATTTATGAACTAAGCTGCAGGGGGAACTTTTTTCTGAAACATCATACACATAAATAAATAAATAAATAAATAAATAAATAAATAAATAAATAAATAAATAAATAAATAAATAAATAAATAAATAAATAAATAAATAAATAAATAAATAAATAAATAAATAAATAAATAAATAAATAAATAAATAAATAAATAAATAAATAATACATGCTAAACTGAAAATTGTGCATGATTTTTGAGGTCAAACTTCAAACATGAAAATACGTAAAGAAAAAAGTACATTTACAATCATCTTCATAAGACACAAGGAAATTTAGCTCTTATCGTCTCAGCTACTCGACTTTTGCAGCATCGAGCAACTATACCAAAATGAACAGTTGGGCTGGAACACAGAAGTCCAATATTTTTTTCATTTTATTTGACAGTGTACATAAAAATTTCCGTGGATGTACCAGAGGTGTAGAGTATCTTGCTCAAGAACACATAACTCGGACAGAGATCCATCTTCCGGTTTCTGAGCAACCCGCACTACTACACAGCCTGTGGCACAATGGTAGCACAACACTGAACAATTCCATGAGCTTACAGTTGTACTATCCAAAGGATTTCCAATCATAAACACCAAGCGCTGTGTGGTAATGGTGTGTCAGGACACCCCCTCGAGTAATAGCGGCGCAGCATGGCCTCCCGTAGCGTCGGGCTTGCATTTTAGCCGCACTCTGACTTTTACGGCGCACTCCGAGGAACTACTATTTTCGCCACGTCGAGATTTAAAGCGGCGGTTGAAGTGACTCAACCGCCCGTGTAAATCTCCATATTTTACCACGCCGGCGTAAAACGCATATGCAGTTGAATTAAATGCCGTTTGGGCGCCCCCCTCTTCCACTTTGCCATTAATAAACAGCTGCGAGGGCCCCCGAGGAAGTTTGCTGAAAATGCCAAAAAGAACACCGATAGCGATAAAAAGCTCGGTCGTCTTATGATGGACTGGAATAAATGTCACACGGCCACTTCCCGTTTGCACCAATGTCAAAACGTAAACATCTCATATTGTTATTGTTTTTTTTCTCCCCCAAGTGTTCAGTGGAGAGCGATGGCTTCTGAACAACAGCGCCAAAGCACATCGCTCATGTTGACAGCGGCCCTTATTCACCTCGGTGCTCCGGGGGCTGCGGACCCCGGGCGAGACCGAGCGACTCAAGGTCGACGTTTACTCGCACAGCTCACTCGGCTCCAGACTGCTTTGCTAGCTTGGATATTTTCACCGGAACCGTTCAAAAGACTTTGGCTCAAATACAGCGAAGGAGTCCGAGAACACAACCGGGACGAAGATTCTTCCGGCTCTAGAAGTATCACATCCCATCAAATGGTGGACAACGGCAAGCGGTGGATTTGAAGCGCAGCTGCAGTCGTGTTTGATTTGCTGAAAGCTTTTTGAAAGTGTTTACAGGATGATAATAAACAAACAGGATGGAGCGGAACAACACTATCCGTCATCTTAAACATGACAGCAAACACACGCACACGCCAAATGTTCAATGTTGTCACTTGAGTTGGACAGGGAAGGTGAATTTACATTTATATGACAATCGCATTGTTCTTCAGCATAAGCTGCGGCGCTCGCTGTCGATTTGTCACTGCCCTTTTCACTCATATGAACTTGAGTCTACGTCTGCGGTGTTGTGAGTGTTGAAGGCGGAACAATAACAATGGCTAGTGAAGGCCTTTAACATTCACGTCATAAAATCACAATGAATTGAAAAGAATCCAGCAAACTTAAGGCACAGATTTATTTTTATTTTTTTTGAATCAGCCGAGCAATGGCTCGTACGTATCTCAGCCAGCATGTGAAAATAATAGATGAAAATGCAAAGTATAAGAACACAAATGACTATATGAGGAAGTGTTAGACGTGAATGGGCTTAGACGTGAGTGCGTATCGACTCGGCCTTGAGCGCTGATGAGGCTTGTGAGACGCTAATGGCAATGAATGCTTCTGATGAAATATGTCACGACTTGTATTATTTGCGGGCTGTCGCTAAGTGCTTTCCACCTCGCTCTGATTAGAAAGCCACTGGTGACCTTGCCTTACTACAGGTCATCCGCTCTCGGAGCTGCCACGGAAAAGCAATAGAAAATAAAGTGTTTTTTTTTTTAAATATTTGCATCTATCTATCTAGTATCTACCTATCTAGTATCTACCTATCTAGTATCTACCTATCTGGTATCTACCTATCTGGTATCTGGTATCTACCTATCTGGTATCTACCTATCTGGTATCTGGTATCTACCTATCTGGTATCTGGTATCTACCTATCTGGTATCTGGTATCTACCTATCTGGTATCTGGTATCTACCTATCTGGTATCTGGTATCTACCTATCTGGTATCTACTATCTGCTATCTACCTATCTGCTATCTACCTATCTGCTATCTACCTATCTGCTATCTACCTATCTGCTATCTACCTATCTGCTATCTACCTATCTGCTATCTACCTATCTGCTATCTACCTATCTACCTATCTATCTACCTATCTATCTACCTATCTATCTACCTATCTATCTACCTACCTACCCGTCCGGCTCTCTTTAGAAAGCTCCTTTGTAAAATGATTACGCGTTTTGCTATTTTTATTTTTAACACTGTTTTGACTAGAAAGTAAGAAAATAATGCTAAATCCGAAATCCCAAGAAATTGCAGGTGGTCCAGCATCCCTCCCTTCAAAAATATGAAAAATGTGTCTGCCTCACATCTATGGAAGAGGGAGGCTGGCGTCTCTGGTTTAATTCCAGCCCAGTCCCCAAAGGTGCGTCACCTTAAATGGAAAAAGCCTGACACGCTATATGAGAGGTGAGCGCTGTGCCATGCTGTCGCTCAAGTGAAAGAGAGTGTCACTGATGGAAAAGTGTGCTGAGGGAGGAGAAGAGATAACAAAAAAAAGGGGATAAATATCCCATCAGCCAGCGGCTCTGCGTTTCATTTTGCTCTGTGGACACTTTCCGCTGCTCCTTGGGTGGAATTGCTCATTGCGGCTTCCATCCAGACGATACAAAGATTTTACATTAGGACGTCGTCGAGCGGGGCACGGTCCCGCCTCGTCTTACAGGCCCGACAACAATGGCAAGACTCATCCTTCCATTTTCTGGGATTGGGTCGTCGTGTACTAACACCATCGCCCTCGGCCAACGTTGTGCATTTCGTTTTTAGTCGATGGAGCCCACCCGAGGTGAATTCAGCGGACTGGTGAGAAAAGGGCAAAGCTGGCCCAAGGGAGGTGCTTGGAACATCAAAAACAGTTGGGACCAAAATAACCCAAATATGGGTCAAAAGGGGACTGACCCAACATGGGGTCATAAGAAGAATGTCATCGAGGGCTGTCGCGTGTGGAATTTTTGTTTTCAATTTCGGAATGAGGCTAAAATATGCCTGAATGTTATCAAATCGGCATTTTCGTTTTTCCAAACGTCACCGCGACGTTCTGAGGTGTCGCAGATTATCGCGGTCCTGCAGCGGGCTCCAACGTGATCACATTAATCACAGCCATTGATTTATGATCACTCGCGCCGGAGCTTGACGTCTCTATCTATACATTCGCGAAGCTCACTTATCTGTGACGCAGAATGCGCTTTTTCACCGGCGTGGACGGAAAAGTCAATAAATATCAACGTGATAGTCGGCGGCCTCAAAAACATCGTGTTGAGCCGGTTTTGCTGCTCATAAATTATCAACAGAGAATAACACGATGACTCACAAGTCCCTCACAATGAGAGAATTTTAAGTCACTGCACTCATTTTTGCGGAAAAGAACTCAAATCATGTGAAAGATTCAAAAAGCAGCTTCACTGTGTTTCTTTTGAAAGAATCATCATTTGCCTTATTCATCCCGTGATTGAGATTCAAGTGAAGCTCTCAACTCGGGCTCCCACGAGAGCGACTCCCGAGGAGCTCAGCTAATCACATCACTTCCCGGCCAAATGAGACCTCCAGGGAAATGAGATGGCCAAATAGAACGAAAAAAAAAAAAAAGCTTTCTGGTTCCTCTTTGAACACCTTAAAGCAGCCACCATATGTGCACATCCCCACCATGTGTCAAATGAGCACGTCCGCTTGGGCTCAAAAGCAACTACAAACTGGCCATGTTGTTAATTAACAGGAAGTTTTGCCCGACAGAAAAAAAAAAAAATGGCGCTTTAAAGGCTTGTAGTGCAAGAAATATGAAGCGGGGTTTCTAACTGCGTCAAACATTTCAATTTGTAAGCGCACTTTTTTTTTTTTTTACTGGTAAACCAAATGTCCGAAAAAATTGGTTTTTACTTTTTCAACTGGGGAATTAGGAAAAACAATCACCTTGTAAAAAAAAAAAAAAAAAAAAAAAGTAAATTATTAACTGGGAAAAAGATTAAACATGATAATGATAAAAACACAAGAAAAAATGACTGGCAAAAAAATGAAAAAAAGAAATCAGCTGACAGTACAATAAAACAGTAGATTGTTAACTAGGAAAAATATTAAACATTTAAAAAAATTAAAATGATAAAACACAAAAAAATATTCCTGACAAAATGTTTTAAAAGAAATAAAAATCAGCTGGAAAAAAAGGTTAAATGAAAATAATCAGCTGGAAAAAAAAGGTTATATGAAAAAAAAATCAACTGAAAAAAATGGTTTAACTTAAAAAACAAGTCTCAGATAAATTCTAAAATGGCAGAGGTTAGCGTGCCTGACGCCGGCGAATCCAAGCGTTTGATGCCAGGCAGGTTTGATATGATAATTCCGCCATATGCCCGAGCGCTCCGCTGGGAGACAGCGACAGCTGCCTCATCTCACACTAGATCAACCTGACGGGGCAGGTGGGTGAAGGAGGTGACAGAGGGCGAGGGCACCTACTGGATGCTGAGCAACATTCAAACGAGTATCTCACACACACTATCCAGTCAATTTATCATGATTAGCGTCCAAGTTGTAGCGGTTGTACTGTACTTCACTTCATGCACACCAGGAAGATGCTCCCTTGTGGTTTCCACCAGCAAACATTTGTTTTGGTTCTTCTAATGGGGGTGGCCAGTGCAACGCCCGAGGGGGGCGCTAGTAAGACGAGCAGATGGTAATCGAAAAAATGTCTCTGTGTGGAGGGAAATTACGGGATGGTATAGAGCGGGTGTTTCAGAATTCAGAAATTTTCCGAAATCAACCACAGCTTTGCCTTGATTCAGGTTAGCTTAATGCTAGCAAATAAAGCAATAGATAGTGTGGTTTTTAATTCTTGACTTTGAATTTTGCTTTCCTAAAGTGCAATATTGTAGAGTCTTTAAAAAAATGATTTTTGGGTATGCTGAAACGGATTAACGGCTTTTCCATTCATGTCAATGAAGAAAGGCGATCTGGGAGACAAACTTCCTTTTACAGAAGAAAATATATTTGTTTTTCAAGGCACCGTGTATTATTAGCCAGGCCAGGAATGTGACTGGATTACAAATGCAATATGCAGAAGTACCACTGGTGCCAGCAGACCTGTTGTTTTGCATTTCCTATTTCCTTTTCCATGACTAATGCAATCTCTTATGTGATATTTGAATAAATCCCTTTTCCCTCCTTTGGATGCTTGTTTACAATGGGAAATCCTAAACAAAGAAGAGCAACCATCATCATCCTCGGAGAACACAAATGAGCTGCTTGAGTATTTTCTTTTTCTCGCCCTTCTTGGAATAAGAACACACACACGTACATCTGGTGGCTCATGGCTTTTTTTTTTTTTCCTCTGCCATTATGTGCTTTCAGAGGACCAACGGAGAGTCATTGGACAAACACTAGACTTCAGCAAATGGCTCAAAGACCAAAGTATATTTAGCCGTACGTCACGGGCGACGCACTCACTCGGAATGTGCGCGCCGGCTGACGTGTGTTTTGCTTTTTCATTGGCTTTGTATTGGATTGGAGATCAAAATAATTCACGATGATTATGTGGCAACATTTTTAAAGATGCTAATCATACGTACGCGGACTGGCATGCTAGTAAACACGGCAATTTTTCCTGGCTACCTATTTAAAGCACTTATATATATATAAATCCAAACCTAACTCTGAATAAAGTCAAATACTTGAAAAGGCACAAGAGTTGATCACATATTTACCGTATTTTCCGGACTATAAGGCGCACCTAAAAACCTAAAATTTTCTCAAAAGCCGACAGTGCGCCTTATAGTCCGGTGTGCTTTATATATGGACCAAATTCCTAAATTTAAACTGGCCCGAAGCATTGTGTCATGAAATCAATCCTAAGTGGCCCGCTGAAGACTATGAATCATGAATCAAAAAGACTATGGATTATTATTTTGTGATTTGTTGCGTCTGAAGTTGAAATAAAAAAGATAAAATGGAGAATGAGTTGATTTGGATTCAAAATCTCACATGATGCATTAATGGTGCGCCTTACAGTCCGGTGCGCCTTATATAAGGACAAAGTTTTAAAATGGGCCATTCATTGAAGGTGCGCCTTATAGTCCGGTGCGCCTTATAGTCCGGAAAATACGGTAAATGTGAATCGCTGCCATCTGTTGGAGTGGAATGGAATAGCACCACGCTAACAGTTTTCATCTGCCGGCCTCAGAAGCCAAGGCTGAGAAAGGTCAGCACGATCACGACCCGCATCGATTTTTTATTGTTGCTGAATGACCGAAACTTTGCGGCACCTTTCTCAAACGATGGGCTCGTTAATGTCAGTAGCGGCAAACAGCTCACTCGCTATAAATCCAATGTTCTCGCCGACTGATTAAAGCCATTTGTAACTGTATCGCTGCTGTCGCCTGTGGCGTGCACTTTGGAGGTAAAGCAGATCCATCTTGGTAAAAGCATGTTGTCCGTAGAAAACAAACCACACAAACAGGTCCCCCCCTTTCGTCTAACATGAATGCAAACATGACCAAATGGAAAATGACGTGCGGGGACGCATGTTGCAATCATGCCAGTACTTAGGCGAACATCAATAAGGCTGTTTTTATGGAGAAGATAAGTGGAGTGTGCTGGAGTTAAGGACTTGAAGTACTTGAAGAGTGATGTTTTTGTTGTCTTTGAAGAGCAATGAAGGCCTAGAACTTGTGCAGTACTACACACGTGATGTAATATTGATGTTGTTGATCTGCAAAATGAACTACCGTTTTTTTCGATGTATAATGCGCAAAATGTAACTAATTTATTGTCCTAAAATCTGGGGTGCGCATTATACATGGGTACAGTTTTTTTTTAAATTGTGAATAATAAATAAATACTTATTATATATATTATTATTGTAATAATAATAAATAATTGTGATAAATAACGAACATCACTCAAATATTGGTGATCCCGAGTCTCACATATTTCTTCGCTATCGAGTTTGCTAGCGCATGCGCAGTGATACTGACCGGCAGAATAAGATCCGGTTGTTCCCAAAGATGATCTTTTTTCTGAAATGATTTTACGTTTACAGACTAAAGTAGGAGTCAAAATTTGGGTGCGTATTATACATGGGTACAGGTTTTTTTCCAGCATCGACATGGCATTTTTAGGGTGCGTATTATACATGGGGGCGCGTTATACATGGAAAAAAACAGTACTTTAATCTGGCTGACAAGCTAGCTGCAAGGAGCTAATGTAGTAGTTGACTAAATGATGGCTGCTTCAAAGGAAATTGGTTTTGAAGACTTTTTTTTTTCTTGCACTGTATGTTCTTTTAGTAATGGAAGTAAGCTACCTTTTATTTCTGTTTTGAAATATCTTGTTTGTAAATGCTTTTTTGATGTTTACTTTACATCTTGTGAATGAAATGCAGTGTATAAATAAAGTTCCCTTGCCTAATGATGGCTTGGCAGAATGCTATAATCCCCCAAAAGCGGGCCAAAATACAATTTATTGCAGTAATTACACACGACTTATTTTTACACGCACTTCTGTCACGCATCACAAAGTAAAATGATTTCATGTCTATTTTTTGGATATTGTAAACCTGAGAGAGAGAGAGAGCGAGAGAGAGAGACGTAACGCTCACCTCGCCTCGCGTTCACCCCAAGCGTTGTCAGGCAATCCATCTTGCCAGCGATGCGCATGCACGGTGCTTACAGCTGTCTCTATTCATCTGCTCTCAGTCGGCCAACCTCTCCCTCTCATCCACCTCCTCCATTGTCTCCTTCCACCCCGCGCTGCTAATAGCAACAGAGTACTTGATTTGCCACCACATGAAACCAATGCACTTGCAAAAGAGAGAGGGAGAGACAGCAAATGAAGTGTTAGCTTTTGATGCAAGCGTGGAAATGATCCTAAAATGTCAGCTTGAATTAAAAAAAGGCAGGCAGGCAGGTGTCTTTTGGGGCGTGGGATTTTTTTTTTTGCAGGTCAACTGATGATAGACATGACAGCTCAATTGTATGTTGCCAAGCTGCATTTCAAAGAATTCCGAGAGTCCGATTTGGTGTGCTTTAATCCATATTGACAGTATTTCGGTGTCTCTTCAGGTATGGGTTAATTCTTTTTTGTGGGTCTTCTCATTATAGAAAAGCTAACTACATTTCCTGTACATACAGCTAAAAAAAAAAATGCTGTTGCTGTCAATTTTGGAAGAGGCCTTCAAACCAAGTGGCTAAATTTACGTTTAAGTTAACAGTGTTCAGAAAGTGAGGAACGAAATGCATCTGTGGCCGACCAAAGCGTGAGAACATCCAACATATACGAGACATCCACACGCCGGCTAAAATGATTGGCCCTTTAATTAATTGCATTATCATCGGTAAACACTCTCGCCGCCATCAAAAAGCCTCCTGAGAAAAGTCAGATATCATGTGATGTTGTCCCGCTCTGTTTGGCTCACTGCAGCAAAATCAACAGGCCACACTGCCACAGTGCCCCCTACTGGTCAACACAGTCATGGCAGGCATCACAAGGATGTGTTTGCTGCATGCTCAATTTCAGGGCTGTGTTTGACGGAGGGGAAAACGCTTTACACCAAAGAATGTGACTGAAATGTTAAATAGGCGAGGCTGATGTCAACAAGAGTTGAAACGATACAATAAATGAACTGGTATGGGTTTTCGGGAGTACATTTTTATGAATTGAAGCTGATATTTTGTTGCTATTTATAGATAAGGATATTGAGTCACTTGTGCGTCATTGAAAAATGATTAGGTCATTTATAAATGTCTATACTATGACGTCACAATGATTTTCTAGATTCTTATGCTTGAAATATGATTTTTGAAATTTGATCTCAAGGAAAGCTTTAACACAAAACAAAGAACTGATTGGAAGGCATCCATCACAGTAGAGTCCATCTGTTCTGCACTCATCACAGCATCAGCATCCAAACACTTGCCATACATTAGCATAGCATGCAGCAGCTAATCACAACCAATACACTCACCGTATTCATGCTCACTTCTTCAATAAAGCCCGAATTTTCATTCAATCTGAAATTTCAATCAAAAACACCTTGCATATATATATATTTTTTTTTATTAGGTGAGAGATCACTTTACATTGTTTACCATCCCCAAAGGGGGGAACATAGAACATAAATAAAACATCCTTAAAAAATATCGTAATAAATCACAAAGCAACTTTTTACATTGGATTTGTTTTATACATAAATCATATTTACATTTGTATTTTTTTACTTCACATAGACTTAAACAAGCAAGCTCTTCCATCTTTTAGTGCATTTTGCCACTAGCTCGTTGAAAACATGAGAAGAAAAAAAGGCTCTGCGGAGTCTTGATTGTCCCTTACAGGAAGTAGAAGCTCTGTTTGTCCTTCCACAATAAAGCTGCTGCCTTCTGCTCATTGTTACTTATGCATTAAAATGGGATCAATAGGTCACGGATAAAAACAAAAAAACGTCATAATCCACAGTGCCCCTTGGTGATTCCGGAGCGTTCCATTAAAGTCAGAAAGAAAAAAAAAAAGTCGCTCCAACTTCCTGTCTCCTTTTACCCGTCCTGCAGGTAACTAACAGATCAAGTCATATAAAATTATAATCTGGTTAGTGGCATTGTCCAATGTATCACACCAAATGCTTTGACTTTTTAGCTATCTGTTTATTTATTTAGTAGACACCCCCCAGAAGTCAAGGTCTTTAATCAATTTGGTAGAAAGTAAATGTCCTAAGTTTTTTTATTCTTTGGAAAAGCAGATTTTTTTTTTTAAAGTATAAAAGGACACGACATTTGACAGTTTGTGCTTTTCATTACATACTCAACACCAACTAACAGAATTAAATTCAGAGGCGGCTTAGCGGAGCAGTCGGATGGAAAAGCATCTTCAAATCACCCGATTTGGAACAGAATTTTGTTATAGTTGCTTTTTTTTAAGACAAAAAAAATGTACAGGGAAAAAAAAGTCTTTAAATCCGGTGGAAAAGATAACAGAGTTAATTAGTGATTATCTTCTATTCGGAAAACAAGGAAATGTTTTTGAATGAAATGAAATCACCAAATTTGGCAGCAGGTGATTTTTCTCTAACAATGACGCACAACGCGAATAAAACGCCGATCACAGAATTTGGATTTGCTGCCGAGTTCGTTCGTGTGGACTTAAAAAGATTGATTTGATTTTTAGATTTTGATCAGAAAAACAAGGAATGTACTTTTGGGGGGTAAAAACTTAACTGCTTTGCACATCACATTGGACAACATTCAACATGAATAAAACAAGTAACTCTGAATTTTGTTATTCAGAAAAACAAGGGAATGCTTTTTAGGGGGGGGAAGACAGAATTTGGCTAAACAGGCTTTTTGTTAGACAACCAAATGTGGATCTCGGAATTTGATCATTTTTAGATTTTGATCAGGATTTTTGTTTTGGATTTAAAGGCCCTATAGCACAAAATGCGGCAGGACTGTCAACTCTTTGGGTTGGACAAGGTTCAGCGCAAATAAAACAAGGTATGGCAACATTTTGTGACTCAATTGTATGTCTGACGTGTTTTCTTCACTCTCTTGCCACTTAAAAAAACAACCAAGATGGTCTCCTCAAGTTTGACCAAAAACAACAACAACAACAAAACGGTAAGCAAAGTGCTTGGCGCCATAACTGACGGACGCTAACGGCCAACGCTAAACACTTTTGCGATAATTCCACTGGCTGACGGTGCCCGCGACTGGCTTTTCAAAGTAAAGCGACGTGGAGTTTGTCTTCAGAGTATGCTTTCTTTCATTTTGGCATGTTTCCCTCTACGCTTTCAAATGAAATTGCTTTCTGTTCTCAGGCTGCGGCGCCCATATGGAGCTTGTTGACATTCCCGCCGTCTGTTTGCCCAGCGCCATTTGGACGCATCACGACAACTTGTGTGCGTTTGTGTGTGCACGCTCGCCAATCGCGCCAAAGAGTTTGTTCACGAGAACGAGAGGAGGTATGAAAAGATGGGGTCGAAATCAATGGCGGACATTTTGTGGTGGTTTGCTTACATGCTGCAAGTTTGGAGCAACTCTCGCGCCACCAAGACAGGGAAGTGGGTCGAACACCGACCGGCGCTTCCTGCGTGGCGAGAGGCTGCGAGGCCAAGGGAGAAAGTCTTGCCGTTGAGCGGGGATGAGGAAAGGAGGAGGATGAGAATCAGCAGAAGAAGATCTCTCCATCCAAAGGAGCCTCTGAGAGTTGCTGCGGCTCTGGAATGGACAATGTTCAAATGTTACGGACGGAAGAACAATTTACCCGCTAACCATTTATTAAATCTTTCAGTTTTGTGCTTTCTTTAAATAAAATGCGATGAATACCTTACGAATATTAATACCAAAGACACCCTCTAACTCGGACTGAGTTGTACCTGCGGCCTGTCCCTTGACCTTCTTCTTGCGCTTGTCTTTGCCTTCCTTGCCACGATTCTTGGCCAGCTGCAGCAGGCTCTTGGAGAGCTGCGTGTTGCCCTCGCCGGCCTTGGGGACGCTCGGCCCAGATGATGAGGAAGTGAAAGGGTTGAGGCCGCGCGTCTTGGCCTTGCAGCGTTGAGACGATGAAGACGAGGAGAACACGTCCGCGGGGTCCTGATCAAGAGATTGGCAGCTTCCCGCCAACTGGGACTCTTCCGAAGCGGTGGAGGGAGTCCGCTGCAAATCAACCGTCATGATGTTGCGAATGCAATCGTTCAGCCCGAGTGGCGGCGAGCGTGAATAATAACAAGTGGCACGTTTCACACGTTTCTACTTTGGTTGTTTACCTCAGCGCGTCGTAGCTCGTTCATCTTGTCGAGCTGCCTCTGCAGGGCCTCCCTGTCCTTGTCCAGCTTCCGCTGGGCGTCTCGCAGCCTCTCCAGGTCCCTCTGGTAGTCCTCCTTCCGAGTCGCCAGCTCCCGCCTGTCGTCCTCCAGCGCCCGCTGCTGCTTGGACAGACCCTCCTCCTGCAATGACGGCCGCTTCGTTTATGATACCTCCATGCATTGTACCGATACGTCGGTGAGGCTAGGAATCTCGCCGAGTCAAGTTTTCCTGTCGTTCATCTTGGACCTAACCTACCTGTGCTTTGAGCATGGCCTCCTTGTCGCCAAGAAGGCGCTCCCTGAGTTCCCACTCTTTCTCACGCCGGCGCCGCTCCTCGGCGTGCGCCGACTGCTGCCTCTGCAGTGTCGCCAGCTCCTGCCGCTGCTTTTCCAGGCTCCGCTGCTTCTCCTGTTCGATCAGCGAGCTGGGCCGCGAGGAGGGCCGTGACGACGAGCACGCCGACGGCGAACGCTCGCTCAGTGCCTGACGTTGGTCCTCTATGAAGCTGTCCTGCTGCACCACAACTGCCTGAGAAAAAAAAAAAAAAACATCAGACCTAAAGACATCGGCTTATTTCTGACAACTAGATATTTCTGTAAAAGGCACAAAAATAAAAATATGGTGTCCTACCTGCAGCGTGCTGAGCAGGAAGTGCAGGTTGGAGACGCTGTGGAGCATCTGCTGTTGGTGAATATTGACATAATCGATACATATTGATTTATAGGCGATCTACCATTTACAAAACGGACAGTGTGTCAAAGTGTCCTATGAGACGAAGCTACACAGAGGTGGAAAACGCCAACTCGGCGGGTTCCCATGTCAACGGCGGCCTGGCTAATCGGGTTAGCGACGGGAAGTGGCTTCTTTACCTCGCTGTTCCTCTTGAGCAGCTGCAGCAGGTTGGCGTTTCCTCCCTGCCGACACACGCAAAGACAAAAATCAGTGTCAACGTGCGTGCGAGTGTGGGTGCTTTTTGAGTGTCTGCGTGGGCTTGCCCTGTTGTACGAAAAAAGGAGACCGTTATGTAACACTTGCGTAACAGAGGGAGCGAAAAACGGTCAAATTGACGAGAAACCACCAAGTTACGTGGCTATTAATATTATGACGTAATCTGTGCCCGTTATTCATGACACTGCGGGCGAAAGAACGAAATAAAAGAATACACAGCTGACCAGTGTTGTCTTTTGACAAAAAAAAAAAAGGGAACAATGAAAAAAAAAAAATCATCGAAGGGATCCAAGAATAAATTCCACTCTTTGCTCAAATTATATATCGTGTCATATAGTTGCCATAATCGCTCCTCCTGGACAATAAAACGCCTCGAAAAATCCGCAGCTTTGCGTACCTTCTTCAGGACACTGTCGGATTCAGTCCTCCGCAGGTCCCTGACGGCGTCCTCGCTCTCGTCTTTGTCTCCGTCTGCAGGACGCCAGACAGACAGACGGATTAGGATCCATCTCATTAAGCGACATGAGAGGCTAATGAACATATTTTAGTGCATAATGTGGAAGTCCTTCAATGACTGCCAAATATTTTTTTCCTCCCCTCCCACATTTTCATGCAAAGCGTCGGTCCAAATGAGTCAGCGACCTTGTTTGAATTGGATGTTTACGCCGTTTGAAATGGGAGCAAGAGTGCCGCGAGTACTTTCTCTCGTCGCCCACTCGACTCGGGTAAAATGACGACGGCGCGCAAACGCTAAAACGGCATCACCTGCAACCTCGCAAGACTTGAGGAATGAATGAATGAACGGCTTTCGATGAATACTTGGCCGCCAGCAGACAGCTTAGCACCAATCAAAGCAAAGCTCCTTTTCCATATTCAAGTCAAGTCAAAAAGCAATCCAATAGAGGACTCTTCTCATATTGAATATTCCTGAGAAACCCAGCTGTCTACTCTTGCAGGTGTTTTTTTTTTTTTTTTCCCTTTGATTTTAATAGCTCAGGAAATTGCTTCCAGGGCATTTCCAACTCAAATTATCTTGAAAAAGGTGGGACCTTGAATTAATTGCGCAATAAAAAAAGGAGCAGGAGTCACTTTGTTGCTTCCCACTTGGTTGCGTGTCTGTACCTAGCACACTTACTCTTACTGAGGTGCATCTGGTGACTGTCAAAGCCGCCGAAGGTCTCGGCCCGTCGGGGCAGGCACCCCGAGCCGGGCGCTCCGCCTCCGCCGTCTTGGACGCCGGCCATCGCTCCACCCAGGCTGCTGTTCACCAGGCTCTGCAGCGTCTCCACTGTTGCACGCACACACAAGCAGACAAAAATCAATGCACGGTCAGTAAACTAATCATCCGCCTAACGGAGTTACACTCACGGTTGCCAAGCAACAACCTGTTCCACGTACTTCACATTCAAATATGTTGACGAGACTTCACCTCGGTGTGTGTGTGTGCGTCAGTAGTCACATTACTGCTGCTGCCATGTTGGCCATACGCGGTCTGTCGTGTCGAGCCACTTGGAGGGAAAACATCCGATTTTGTTGTAAGCAATGTGAAGAAAGTGAAGCGCCGTGAATAATTTCAGGACGCCTAAATTGTTGTTTAACGGGAGAAGGGGGGGGGGAGGCAAACGTGTATTTTCTTTAATCAAGTGGAAATAACGTCGGCGTGCTCGGATGAAATGAGGCGGAACGCGTGCAAAAAGCAAAAGAACCGCAGTACAAATCAAGACGTCGTCAACAGGCCTTGAATTGATGGTTTTATACGTCGACTCGCAGTGTTCGTTACCGCTAATTGCTACGGCTACATGCTAACAAACAAAGACAACCGCGAAGGAGGACGAGGCTTTCTTGTTTTTAGTACTCGGCTGTGATATGGAAAATCAGACAGAGGAAGGGTAGGGAGGGGGAGGTCAGATGGAGCAAAGAGGAGCCTGATATGATCATGCTGCCTATGCTGCGCCGGTTTATGACTGAGCATGACATTTCTTCCCTATTTTTTTTCATCTTCAGGTTCTCTCTTCTAACCAAAAAAGTGACATTTATCATAAAAACGCGGTAAGAGGGGCCATGCCATTATTTCTATCATAGTGCATCAGGCACGGAATCACATCAGTACGTCGTGTACAATTGTTTCGGAACCTCTGGACTATTTTTAGATGTTCCGCTGATTTGTAAGGTGCAAGGTGAGAAGTGAAAAGGACCTCCTGACATCATGGAAGTCATCATGAATTTCTCGCCGTGCCATTTATTTCTACGGCATTCTCCATGTGCTAGCATAGCACGCGGGGTAAAAGACATTAAAAGTCACTTTAGCGCCCAAGTTGCCGAATTGTGTTGTCGGAGAAACAGAACCAGTCTTGACTGCAGCTGTGTCCTTAAGGACAATGGAGTGTGAGAATAATTTGCATTTAGAAGAGAAGCAGCAGGGCCTGGAAGCAATAACAAACATTTCGGGCAGCCTTACCAAGCACAAGACTCATCGGCGGTATTTAAACCTCCTCCGCTTACCTTCCTGCAGGGCGTCCTTCATGATGCAGGCCCCCCTGGGCGGCTCCGGCCCGCCGGGCGACCTGAAGAAGGGCTCGTTGGGCCGGCAGGCCTCCTCCACCGGGCTGGAGCCCTCACACATGCCCCGGAAGAGCCGCACCTTCTCCTCCAGCAGGGACATGATCTCAGAATCCTTCTGCTTCATTAAATCTAAAGAAGGGATTTAGGACAGTTTAGTATTGCCAGAAGAGCAGAGGACATTTTGGATTAAATTGCTAACTCGCCTCTCATTTCCTTGGCTTTGATCTCCAGTTGTCGCTTGTCCTCTTCCGTCTCGCTGGGAATGCCCTCGTCCTCGTCCCTCTCCCTGTGCCGCACGATGACAACGCATTCACTTTTATTCTAACTTTCACAGAACTTTTTATGAACAAAAACACTAGTCCAGCCTGAGATTATTCATACAATTGCTTCAATTGGAGGAGCAATTCTTCTGCGGTGAATCCCAGAAAATATGAGACTCTTTTCAGACTTCATTTTTAAATCCTCTTGTGGCCTATTTGGGCCTTTTCAGAAATAATGCAAAAAAATATAGTTAACCTTTTAAGCACATTGCTGCAAATGGAGTGCAGAGATTGAAAATACAAATAGACAAATTTGGTATTTATCAGGGACCTGTGAATATTGTACATTGTCGTACTTAAATTAGATTTTTTTTTTCTACATCACAACTGATAAGATTTTTATAGTGTCCATCGAATTGGTACTCACATGGATTGCATGGCGTCCTGTATCAACTGCATCCAGGCATTGCGCTCCTCTTTTGAACTGGCCAGCACCTCCATCATCTCCGGCTTCTCGATGCCTGCCGTGATGAGGAAAAGGCCGCGCTCCTCGTTGGCCACCTCGCGCACAATCAGCTTCTGCAGCGAGATGACGGTCGAGCGCTGGTCCTACAGGGGTGGGTGGGAGGTCCGAGGAGGAGGAGGAGGAAAACACATGACATGAGAAAAGGGATGGCGGCGATGATGATGAGGCAGTGAGCAGGAAGTGTGGTGATGAAGGAAAAATGACAGGAAGCATCAAAAGTGAGCAGGGGAATGAATACAAGCAGAGTAGCATTGGATGGAATAAGGGAATAAAAACAAGGATGGAGAACAATACAAAATAGTAAAAGTCCTCATCCGCAAGGGAAATAAAATTCAAGGATTGTAAAAACTCTTCTAATCAATGTGGCCACATCGACGTAGGTGGAGGGCCAAGGATTTTTGCTGTTGGTAATGGGCCACGAGGAAGCATGTCGCTGTTTGTTTTTCACGCTGGTTGGTTTGCACAATTCCATTAAGAAAAACACAAAACTGCGCCGAGGGAAAATTGAAAACAAATTGAGCTGTTTTATTTTTTCTTGTTACAGACC